>NC_079516.1:2892010-3030906 GCF_000801105.2 Raphanus sativus
TTATAGAATCGGAAATAATAAAAGTTTCAAACTTTTTTGACAATTATCCTATGTTAGTTTATGATGCAAAATATGCATTAAGACAATATTATCATATTTTTACTCAAAATATGTGGGTTAACCCTTATAAAAATATTGAGTTTTGGTTAAATGCTTTATATTTTTAAACTTATATATATATATATATATATTAGTGTTGTTTAAAATTTTCTAGTAACTTTATACATTTTTATTAATGTATGATAAACTCTCTTTCATCATACAGATACATCATTCTAAGTTTTTTAACAATTAAGTTAGTAAAACTTTGTAAGCTACCTAAATCATTAGACTTACCAATATAAAATCTTTATTCGTGAGATAAACTTGAGGGTGAGAGGGTTTGAGCTGATCGACGAGATCAAGACCGAGCTTGAGGCTCAGTGTCCCTCCAACGTCTTATGCGCAGACATAATGGCTCTTGCCAGCCGTGACGCTGTGGTCTTAGCTGGAGGTCCGAGCTACAACATTTCCCACTGGGCGACGTGATGGGTTGAAAACGAATGCGAATGGCGTGTTCAGCCTTATCGGACCAACCGCCTCCGTGGCTGCGTTTCTCAGCTTCTCAGGGGACAAAGAGATGAACACGTTGGATGCGGTGGCTCTTTTGGGTGCACACACTGTTGGTGTGGGATCTTGTGATCTATTCCAGGAACGCCTCATGAATTTTAATGGAACCAGACTGCCTGATCCGTCCATGGACTCCGATGTGGTTGCAAAGTAAGTAAGACCGATATTTATATATATGATTTATATTTCTGTTTTATTTAATTCAAAATAGGTCCATTATCACCTTATCGACCATAAACATCAATAACGTCAATTCACTTCATGATAATTTTTTTTATACGTATAGTTTAACCACCATATGTCAGGCCTCAGAGAACCCATCAACAGGACTTGACCGGTCAACGTCACATTGACATTCGATAATGCATTCTTCCTACAAATCCGAGTGAGGAGATGAGTTTTGCAACTTGACCAGCGCCTCTCGACCGATGAAGCCTCTTCTAGTTTGGTGGCTCATTATGATAGAACGTATTTTATAAACTACGGATTACTGAATATTGTAAAAAATAAAAATGATAATACTATACCAAAGAGTAAGAAAAGGATGATACAACTGCAAAGACGAGATATTATCTCTTTTCTTAACTCAAAATACGTTCCGTAGTGCGACGGTTCGATAACGTAATGAGTCCCAGGATACAACTGCAAACAATCTTCTGAATTTGCGTCAATCTATCAGAAGCCTGGCGAAACTAGTTTTGTTTTGCACTCTCAGACACAAGAAATAAAAAATACTAAATGACTATTTAATATAGGAGATTGTGGTTTTTCTTTTGGTATTTGATGTGTATATCTTTCTATCATGCTAACAAGCCATTTATATAGAAAAATAATGAGAAACATAAGTTTCATTTTCAACATAGAAATGAAACATCCATTGTGCACTAGTGAACACTTTATTTCTTGTCATTATTATGTGAATTCATTTCACATTTTGACCAAGAAATTAAAGAGTATAATTATTATTATTTGACTCATTCAAACAAAATAATATACTTTAAATGTATTCTTTTTTTATATTTTATCAATATAAAAGATCACATATATTTGGTTTATATGATTAAGTTAATGAACATGAAGTCCAACTAACAAATCAAAACCCAAATCCAAATATCTAATGTGTATATTTGTAACTTTATACAAGTTTCTCAAATCACATACATTAGACCTCCATTTCTCATTCACACTAACTCTATTTTTAGCATATGAATACATTGCTAAAAAAATAGTTCCAACAATCCCCCACATGAATAGAAATGCTTCTAGACACTAGACGACTCGACAGACTTGACCTCCTAGACAAGACTCGACAAGACTCGACAAGACTCGACTTCCTAGACAAGACTCGACAAGACTCAACAAGACTCAACTAAGAACTTTTGAGAGTACAAGCGAGAAATTCACTGCATGATGAGTTGGTAGCAATTTTTCAGCCTTGAACCAGTCATTGTTAATAGCTATCGGATTTACTCGGCCAGGAGGTGGCCATGATGTCTTGAACCTCCCGGGCTTTGGTGTAAACCTAGACAATAGCCAAAACACAGTTTCATTCTCTCACAAAACCAATTTCTCTATTGTGTTCATTCATTTTGACCGTGAACATTCCTGGTAATCATGAGTGAACTTTAGAGAATATAGCCTTTTTATTCTCCTAGAAACGGCCCCATTTCACACTCATAAGGTGATTTGCCATTAGTTTTGTTTAGAGGAGTATCATGTACTACTCCATTCATATCTCAAAACAATTGGCACAAATCATTAAAAGCAAATGCTTATCCTCTATTCCTTAAATGTAGCACTGTTTAATCATCTTAGGAACTGGGTATAGACCGAAGTCTTACAGTGCTTTGGGCAGATTTAGTTTGACTTAGTTGTCTCCTTGAACCTATTTCTTGGGATCTCCAATCTGATAAGTAGAGTTACCGCCAAACCTCATCTTAGTTCATAGGCTAAACCCATTCTTCTTGATGATATTACAATTTGATCTCATGACACACCTTTAATAACATGATCCTAGGTTGTCATCACATTGAACATAATCTATTGAGATTAGTCGAGATCAATTGTCTAATGATTTTTGTCATCTTTTTTTTTCCTCAAGATACAATTAACCATTATACATAAAACTCAGTGTATAACACTAGTTTTTTTTTAATCATATTTTGATAACTATCATAAAGTTCATTTGGCCTTTTGCCAATTACTTAATATGGTAAGCAAAGCTTCCCCCACATTTCTTGAGATAGCTCAAAAACATACATATTTATATTTAACATCTCTTAAGAGCTTAGAAGATTAATCTACAACTCCTTTAGATTTAAATGAATAATAAAAACAATTTCGAAAAATTTGTTATAATTTTCTTTAAAATGTATTTCATTCTCAGAAAATCACATTTTAGATAAAACTATTTTCATAGTTCTCTCAAGTTGATTTATAAATCTAACTTGTATATATTTTGAATTAATGTTCCAAAACATATTTTTGCTTTTAGCAATTATATATATCATTATATGATATTGTTTGTACCATCAAAATCACCATTAACTATGATTATTTTCAACCATGTTGACTTTAGAAACTACAATACACATGTCAGTTTCAGTCATATTGGTCTGAAAATTCTCATTGGTTTTGCATGGTCAACCTTTTTAAAATGTGAATTTAAGCATTGACGAAATACAAATGTTTTGATCAATATCAACAAACATTTTATTTCTTATGGCAAATGATTTATATGTGGTAGACCTCTCCCAAACTTAATATGGGGCGTCGACTCACAAAATTCATTTCCATCCATACAACTTGATCTCAAAGATCAATTTTTTTTGTGGTATCACCATACTTGAAACTTGAATTTCTTCTTATTTTCTCATGGTCAACATATGCTTAATAACTAAATTAAGTTATCCCAAGATTTGAAAGACGAAATAAAAAACGTTAAACCATTCTTGATAATTAAAGCAAATAATTATCTTAACCAAGTCAAAGCATTAACATGCACTGAGACTAATAAAGTTTTACTCTAAACCCATTTATGAGCTATAATATTTAATACAAAATTATTGTAACCACTCGATCCATCAATTAATTATTTTGAAAATTAAGAGTAGACAAACCATCCAAATACGTTACCAATGACGTTCGGAAAATGGTTTTCAGTGTCACCATCAAAAGATGAAACCTGTTCTTATAAACCATAAAATGTCAAATTCATTAGTCCAAAAAATATTAATTATTTTAATTATAATGAATTTAAACACACAAAATCTCAAATAATCTGAAACTTGTTTCAGAAAATCAGAAGAATTTGTTTTCCATCACCCTTGAATTCTCTAATTCCTGTTTTCATAACAAAAACACTTCACAAAAATAATCAGTTTTTGTTAGTAGGAAAATACAAATAAAAATTTAAAGAATTAGATTGAAGAATGATTATTTTTAAATAATCCTATAGATCTGATTCCGGCATCTTTTTCCAAAGATCAATCAACATGTTCTTACAAAAAAAATACTTTTTACAATAATCAGTCCGGTTAGTGCAAAGCAATAAACATATATTTTGAGTTAAGACTGATAGAACCGTATTTTATAAACTACGGATTACTGAATATTGTAAAAAATAAAAATGATAATACTATACCAAAGAGTAAGAAAAGGATGATACAACTGCAGAGGCGAGATATTATCTCTTTCCTTAACTCAAAATACGTCCCGTAGTGCGACGGTTCGATAACGTAATGAGTCCCAAGATACAACTGCAAACAATCTTCTGAATTTACGTCACTCTATCAGAAGCCTGGCGAAACTGGTTTTGTTTTGCACTCTCAGACACAAGAAATAAAAAATACTAACATGACTATTCAATATAGGAGATTGTGGTTTTTCTTTTGGTATTTGATGTGTATATCTTTCTATCATGCTAACAAACCATTTATATAGAAAAATAATGAGAAGCACAAGTTTCATTTTCAACATAGAAATGAAACCTCCATTGTGCACTAATGAAGACTTTATTTCTTGTCATTATTATGTGAATTCATTTCACATTTTGACCAAGAAATTAAAGAGTATAATTATTATTATTTGACTCATTTAAACAAAATAATATACTTTAAATGGATTTCTTTTTTTATATTTTATCAATATAAAAGATTACATATATTTGGTTTATATGATTAAGTTAATGAACATGAAGTCCAACTAACAAATTAAAACCCAAATCCAAATATCTAATGTGTATATTTGTAACTTTATACAAGTTTTTCAAATCACACACATTAGACCTCCATTTCTCATTCACATTAACTCTATTTTTAGCATATGAATACATTGCTAAAAAAATAGTTCCAACACATTACGCAGCCGACAATGACTTATTAAAACGCCAGTTTGCGATCGCGATGGTGAAAATGGGAGCCTTTGATGTCTTTACAGGCAAAGACGGTGAGATCAGAACGAAATGTTGGGCGTTTAAAGACAGTTAACTTAACTTGTGTATTTTTATACTCTGAATCTTTTATTGTTTGTTTGTTATTTCCTTTATGGTCATTTATCTTGGTTTAAATTTGGGTGAGTTGTGAAGTATTTGAGTTACTATTTTAATACATTAAAATATATTAAAATTTTAATATGGACTTCATTAAATATAAAAATGTATTTAGTAAATAAATTCATCCAATGACCTATACTCGAATGAATTCAGACTCTTTTACATTTTAACTTTGTGTAAGAACTAAGAACATTGTATACTGTACAAATGTTAACGTTGTAGCTTGCATACGAATTATGGGCCAATTAAATGCTCTAGCGCTAATTTAAGGTACAAAACTTTAGTCGGCCTCGTTACTCTGTTTTTTTTTTCCATTTATTAACCAGCGTCGTTACAAGTCAATCTTCCTAATTTATCACATAAATCAAAAACTTATATGAAACACATACTACATCTTTCTGGAACGGACCCGAAGCCAAATTCGAAGATAGTCTCCCAAGCTAGAACTCATGCACTTAGGACTTTCCATTTTTCAGTGTAGACTAGACCTTAAAGCATTTATCATGCTACAAAATGCTTTATGAACGTAGATATATCTGTAAATCCTACCTCATATGGTATGGATCTTAAAAATGGCATTTTCTTCTTGATTGAAAATTACTTTTTTGATCAAAATTTTGAAAATTACTTATGTGGAAAGTATTTAATGTACATTCAAAAAAGCCAAAGCATAGACATTCTATTTGGCAATCTAAAAATAAGACTATTAGAGCATCTTTAATGCAGGTTGCTTGGGAGGAGAGCTTAAGGAGAGAGAAGAAGAAAAGAAGAGAAAAGAGGAAGCATCGATGGAAAAAAATGCTTAATTAAGCAGCAAAGCTTGTGCTATTATATGGATTCCATGCAATATAATGGCCTATGATTGGTTCTGGTTTTTTTTTTTTTAAATCAGATGAAAAGAAAAAATTAAAAAATAAGCACCCCCTAATAAAGTGCTGCGAACGCTCTTATAACTCACTTCGGACTCCAATAGTTCAATGTAAAGAACAGTAACAAAGAATAATGAGCTATAAACAATAATGCTAGCAACCGCCCTTAATTTAAAATTCATATAACTATATAATATGTTTAGAGTAGTTCAAACTATGTAGCTACTTTTTTGTAAATAAGTACCACTTATAGTATATAAAACAACTAAGTTCTTGTTAAAAGAGGGATTAATAATAAGTAAAGGTTCGACCCGACAAACAAGTCTTATCGTTGCCCAAAAAAGTCTTACTTAAGCCGTAAGCACAACAGTTTATAAATAATAGGACTTACAAGTTCGACAGTCTCCTTTTATGGGCACTAGACAGTACCATAATTAGAGAAAATAAAGTGCAGTAAAGTATCTCTATTATTCCCTTTAATAGACACTTATACAGCGTATAAGTGGGAAAAAAAGAATGGACATAACTAACTAGAGTTTATCTACAATCTAGTCATAATAATAGCATTTATAATAAAAAATAATAATAGGCATGTTGTGTGCTCGTGTGTGACACTAGGAAAGATGTTGTCTTTGTTTAGTTCACATGTCTTTTTCGCAGCAACATTGCCATTTGTCTTAACAACGGCCAAACATAGTGCCATGCGAATGATGATTTATTTAACTTTAGCACGTAATTAAATTTTCGAACGATCTGAACATATATAATAAGTGCATGAATCTGCCTCACTATTATCTGATCATTACATAGTTTTATTAGTTTAAATATAAAAATGGAAAGATTATAGGTTTAGCCTTTTGGCTTTTTTTGTGATGGCGAGGCATTCAAGTGCGGGACAAAGCAGAGTCACTTGAAACAGGTGAAGGAATATAAAATTATTTTAAAATCATAAAGATGTACAAAATTTGATTTTAAAATTACTTGCGTCATATTTTTGGTATGTGTTTAAATGTTTTGCACCAAACTCATATGCCGTTCATGTTAATCGAAAGTTAAGTCGACGTTCTCTCGACTCCAAGAGACCCTAAGTATATCAATTTTATCTTATTGGTGGAAAAGGCACAGGAACGAGTATTCTTGAAATATTTCTTGCTAAAATATTGTAGATGGATCTTAGATCTTAGATAAGTCTAGATTTCTTCAGACCAACAAATATTAGAGAAGGGTAAATTAACCTATGTTTATTATAAACACATTTCCAATATAAAACTTATAATTTTCCTTTGATATAGAATAAATCCATAATAGAGTGTGATTTGTTCCGATCTTACTTCATTTAAAAATAAAAATGGAATATTGGATAAAAGAAATATATTATTTCATTTATAAATTAAATTATTTTAATCCATTATAAAATAGAAAATATAATGGAATTGAAACTTTTTTACTCTAATTTTTATTTTAGAATAAAGATAAAGCTGGGTTGAAGATGCTCTACATATTTTTTAGATCATATGTGTGCTTCAATTTACACATTAATTTATTTTTCTTTTATTATAGAGGTAATATAACATTTTCAAATAGAAACTCTGTGGTTCACCGGTTTAATCTCTCGGTTTAAGTTTTTATGAATGAAATTTTTCGGTGAAAAAATTAAAAGAAAGCTATATTTAACAGTATCTAATCTATTAAAAGAGAAGTAGAAAATTAGATTACTTTTTACTTTTCCAATATATTTACATTTTCATATTATTAATGTATTAAATAAAACTATATTTATGGATTCTTTATTTTTTAATAGATTATTAAATAATTTATCCAGAATTAAATATTTACTTACCAAATAAAAATAATACGATAAATCTCCATTTTACAGCATACCCATTCAAAAACTTTTATTATTTTTTTGTCTCACGACCTCTTCCAAACTATTACTTCTAGTAGCTTTTCTTTTTCTTTTTCTTTTTTTTGCAAATCAATCTCTTGTACAAGTTCATGAATCTTTACAACAAGCGGATTTGAAAGATCACCAGAGATGAATCTATATACTCTGTTCTCAACTTCAATGGAGCTTTCTTTTTCTTTACCCATACATTTTTAACATGCACTTTCATAGCTGTTTATATATTTAATAAAATTTATATGATTTAATGCATTAAATAGAGATAAACTATACAAGCAAGTATGTTACCCTAATCATTATTTACGATTCTATATAAATGAAACACCCCTTCATACAAACGATTATGTTGTTTATAAAAATATTGCTATTATTTTTCAAAATCTTGAATACCAATATAATCAACCTCTCGACATAAAAAAAAATTGAAAAAATTCTCTATTTATTAACCATGTAATCATCTAATCTATTAAAATTAAAGTACATTTGTATTTAAACCTGATTTTCCACACTAATTACCATGTCGTGCCACTGACTTAAACCATCTATATTATTAAATTTAAAATATTATTTTGTAATACTTCTTAATTCATCTAAATCTAAATATTTATTGTTCCTGCCACTAACTTAATAATAACTATCTATTTAAAACAACCTTTATTTTTTGTAATGATTAACATGATTTTCGATTGTTTTCATTCATAATTTTAATCTAGATATTGATGTAGTAATTGATTCCAGGGCAAGAAACTTCTTTGCTGCGATGGTTCTCTATATACAACTCATTACACCTGTCAAATTAAGTTACAAAACATATTGACCAAAATGAGTTATTTGGTTTTATGTGTACATTGATTCATTTATTGACACTTTATTGTTTTCACATCAAAGATCAAAATGGTTCATAAAAACATTTCTTCATTGTGTTTATATTTTACACATACAATAATTTAAAAACATAAGTTTCAGTAGACAATTGGTTTGTATATTGTTTCAGATAAAGTTGCACAAAATTATTTCTAAAAAATTCAAGCCTAAGTATAGATTAAAATCTAAATTAACAAACTCTTTAAACATAATAAAATATGAGAGACCAATTTAAATTCCTAACATATTACTAAAATGTTGGCTAAGGAAACAAACGACTGATATAATTTCTAAATATATTAACCATGATTCACTCCCATATCACCTTCCTTTTTATAAATTTTTAGGAATGTACATATCTATTACACTACAAAAAAAAGATAGTTTAGAATCATTTATTTTTAATATTTGAATCAGTTATAAATGATGTAAAAACATTTTACATCACTTATATAAGTGACTCTGAAAGTGGTGATGCAAATAATTTCTATCATTTTGTTAAGAATTGATGCAAAAAAATAAATATTTGCATCGATTACCATAATTGATGTCAATATATATCAGTTATAAAAAATGATGTCAATATTTATATCGTTTATTTTAAGTGATGTTAGTATTAACATCAGTTCAAATAATTGATTTTAATTATTTATATCATTTATTAATAATTGAATTAAAAATGATATATTTTAATATTTGTATCAGTTACAATTATCGGTTAAATTTCACTACTTTATATTAGTTTTTTATAAACTGATACTAATTATTAACGAAAAGTTCTGACATGTTTTATTAAAATTTTCTATAAATATATTTATACAAACAGAATACATATTTAAATAAGAAAAACTAATAATTAAAGTATTATAAAGTAAATTACATAATTTATCCATCGTGCAAATCCATAAAAGGCATAAATAAACTAAAACTGCTAAAAAATGTTGCTAATGATGTCAACATGCTCAGAATCTTGTTAACTAGAGATTGTTGTGCATCTTGTTTAGGGTAGACCTTTAAGCTCCTCATGATGTTGCGTTTCTAATCTGATAGAGATAGTAAACCAAACAGTCAGATGTCATGACGATAGTTAAGCAGAGGTTTCAAATGAAACTTAATACTAAGCAGGAAAAAAACACTTCTTAAACGAAAAGCAAAACTTATCCGACTAAGCTTCAATTTTTCCATGGATGCATAATTCCCAAGTAATAAAAATACAACTAGATTTTGACCCGCACGTCCGTGCGGGTGTATATTTCAAAAGTATATTGCTATTTATTTTTTATGTCAATATCAAAGCTGAATAAAAATATTTAAATTTGAAGAACCGAACCGATCACGATCCGAAAGAGTAATACCAAACCCGAACCAAAATTGATTAAATATCCAAATTATTCAAAATTTTGATATTTAGACAACCGAACCAAAAGAGTAATAAATTTGAACCGAAGTATTTTGGATATCAAAATGTATCCAAAAATATATATATATATATATTATATATTATATATTATATATATATATTATATATATATATATATATATATTTAATTATTTTAGTTTTAGTGCATATAAAAACATTAAGAATATATGTGATTTCTTGCTAGATTGACATTTTAAACATAATAATAATCAAAACTTAATTAATTATCAATTTACTTATTTATCAGGACGCTTATGTATAGCAAATTTTGAATAAATGAATTAATCTGCATATATATGTCAGGAATAGGGGTGGACGTTCGGGTACCCGTTCGGGTTTTGATTCGGGTCTATTCCGATTTCGGATTTTTGGGGTCAAAGATTTCAGCCCCATTCGGATATTTCTAAATTTCGGTTCAGGTTCGGTACGGATCCTTGCGGGTTCGGATAACCCGTTTAAATTATTTTCAAATTTTTAAAATTCATTATATACTTTAAACTTCTCAAAATTTATAAATAAAATAATATATTACATATAAATTTTAAAAACATGTGTCAAAGTACCAAAATTTAACATATACATTAGTTTGATTTGAATATTTGGATAGAAAATCAATACATATTTTATGTATTTTTGGTGTTTTGAGTATATTTCGATTTTTTTGCCCAGCCCTAGTCAGAAAGATTAAATTTTACTTTAGTTAAGTAAACTTGTATATAGGAAATGTTGTTTTACTTGCATTCAGGTTGATTGGAAATCTTGATACTAAATAGTAAATGGTGATATCCGTACCAAATCATAGTATTATTTACTCAAAAACAGTTGTATGATGTAAATCTTGATTCATAATTAAATCAAAAGATTAGCATAATAATCATGTTATAGATAGTTTTTTATTTGAATGGCGAAAGATTAGTGGTTAAGTTATATGGTAGTTGAGTTTTAAGTACACTTGATAGCTTGAGAAAAAAACAGGAAAAGTCTGAATAGATAAAAACCAAAACCAAAACAACAACTGATGTAACCAAAATATAAAAATAAACACCTTAAAGAAAAACACCAACAATTCTAACAGATGATGAAACAAACACACGGGAACTGATCAACCTTAGTATTTTACAACTTTATTGTCTTCGTGCACAACTTCCATGCACTTGGAAAAAAGGGTTGAAAAAGCTTCTGAGAATGTTTTTTTTTTTTAAACTTCAGAGAAATTTTAAGAGTTAATATCATAAACACTTAGTCAATATAAAAAATGGTCAAAAGAAAATCACTTATCAAGTAATAATCACAAACCTCTCCACCAAAATGAATGGATGAATCGGTTTCAATCTGGAAACTCGGTTTGGTTTGAGATTATAATTGTGATTATTATCGTCAGTCCAGACTGCAGAACAATGAAAGTGTCAGCTCCGTTTGCTACACTGTCTGGACTAATTGAAATCGCAAAACAAAATAATTTCCAACTAAATTTTGGATAAGCTAATGCAACAATTTTGCATTTTTATCTGTATAAGAATTAAAATAGTTAATATCAAACAGTAACAATTAAAACGCTAGTTATTGATAACACATAAACTTGCCTCATCATAATAACCATTCTCAAGGTCAACAGAAACAGAAAAATAAAAAAGTAAAACGTCGCCATTTTTGTATAGCTTGTTTTGGATGCAAAGAAAATAAAAGGTAAGAGATGTATATACATCAGTACAATGGCGATTTCTTTTTAGTGAGCTAATCATTTTCGTATTTAATAATTAGATTTTTCATTGATTGCAGGGATTTTATACCTTGGTATATTTTTTGAAGTTCGTAAGTGGAAAGACATTTATAAAAATTTATGAAGAAGGAATGTTAAAAACAGAGCGTATCACACTAAAGATATATGCTAGATTTTAGGTGTAGATATGTAAAGTAGTTAATATAGCAGTGAATTTTTTGTAACGACATATAAACTGTTTTTATTATTATTTGGAAACCGAGATTTTTTTTAGAAAACTATAGTTTAATAAGTCAGTGGCATGACATTGTAATTATTGAGAAAAACTAAGAGGTATTTCAAACTTGTACTTCTGTTTTAATAGTTTAGATACCTGAGAGCTAAATTGAGCGTTGTTCTCCTCCTCATTTCCCAGTCCTTTATTCACAACCATTAACTGTGAAATCAACTTAGTAGGAATTGGTGAAGGAGGTTTCTAGAATAAGCCGCATAAATGGAAATCAAATACCTCATCGGTATTGCCTTCCTGCTCCGTTTGTGTATCATACACTCAGTCTCTAGAATAAACCCCATGAATGGAAAATCAAATACCTCATCGGTATTGCATCCTGCTCCGTTTGTGTATCATACACTCTCTATAAAAAGCCTCTCTTTTTCTGCAACTTCAAATCAAGTCCACCAGATAATTTAGAGCCATATAAAAAAAAAAGAAGGTTTCTTCTTGAAACTTGTTTTTGATCAAATAGCAGAGAACAATAACTTTAAACTGATAAAAGAAAAAAAAATCAAAAGAAAGAGATTGACGAACAGATGAGTGATGATGTTGGGTGAATTTCATTTGTTTAGACGACAACTGCCATAGAAAAACACAAACCCAACTAGATTAGAGGGGCAAAAATAAATAAAGATCACAAGTATCGTAACTACACATCCCGTAGTTGAGATAATTTAGGCTTTTTAATATATTAGTTAAAGTGGATTATTTTATTTGGGGGTTGTGGTAGTTTTTGAAAGAAATAGTAACACATCACTTTTTTGTATTTATGTAAACGTAAAATTAGTTTCCACTTGGGATTAAAACTTTTTTTAGTGGCGCAAATTAGTTGATTTATAATTCTGTTTCTAACCGATGCAAGTTAAAACAAAATAGCATCATTTTTAGAAAGATTGATGTTAAAATATATTTACAATTACATAATTTTATTTAAAAAGTTCTTAGAATCACTTTTTATTGATACAAAATATGTATCAGTTTAATAAGTGATGTTAACCAAAAAAATAAATGCATCAGTTGTTTAACCGATATAAATTTATACAATAGCATCATTTTTGTTAAAATTATATAATTTTGTAAAAAATGATATCATTTTATTGAATTGATGCCACGTTAACTGATAATAATATCAGTTGTTATAATTGATGTTATATTACATATTTTTGTTTCATTTAATAATAAGTGACTTAAAATAGTATCACTTATTTTTGTGATACAATTTAATAGTATCACTTATTCTCAACAACATCAACCATACAATCTCGCCATATCTAATTATTAAATACGAAATTAATCAATAATACTATAAGTTTAATTTAGATTATTTTCCAAGTTTTTAATTAGGAATATTGTAATCAATTTATTTGATAAAATATGTAATATTTCCAATGAAGTCAGCTCTATAATCACGCCATATCTAACAATTAAATAAAAATTAATTTATATTTTATATAAAATCTATCACCTTATATGTATATACACCTCTTCTCTTATAACTCTATTTCCATCCAGAAATCATAGAAAATATGGTGACTAACTTCTTAAAGATAAGAAACGCCATTATTTTTGCAAACAAATCTATTGAGATTTTAAGCTTATTCTCCCTGTATTTTTTATGGCCTGTTTTAGTTATCCATATTTTGTTTATATAATAAGATATTACACTTCTAACATGTGTAAAACATGTGTAAAATTTTATTTTTATTAAAATATTTATAATTTATTTTAAATTTTACCTAAAACATCATTAATTATATGTTTAACTCGTACAATAAAATATGAAAGATATTTAACATAATTTTGATCCAATACGCTATATTAATACATAGATTCAATTAGTTTTTATATAATTATATAATAGTACGATAGATATCGCAATACATGGTTCCAACAATAAAATAAAGTAGTATAAATGAAATCACTAAATTATTATGTTTCAAAATGTTTATATATCTATTGTAAAAATAATCTCTAGTTCTAAATTAAAATATATATATATATATATATATATATATATATATATATATTTGTTTGTTTCGTTAGAGAGCTAACATATATATTTAGTACTAATCAAAAATACTATAGTAGATAAAACCTTTGCTTCCTTATAATATCGTCTCTTAAAACATGTTTGGGATAATCTATTATGTCCTTATAGTTCGTACATGTGATTTTTTCTAGTGAATAACTACTCTAGTTAAGTAAGCTAAAATTGATTATTTTTTCTTTAAAACTACATTAATAATACGAAAAATACTTTTGCCAAAATAAAATAATATCTACCACATTATGAAAGCGGATGTAGCCCCTCATTAATACTACGTATTAGTCCAGTTTGTAAACACACGAGAAGATATTTATCATTAGTTCATTACTATCCTTATGGTTATCGAAATCTTTCAATCAAATTTATCTTTACATAGAATTTATCATACAAAGGTAAAAAGAATTGAGTTTCAAAAAAAAAAAAAAAAAAAGGTAAAAAGAAAAAAAAAAGGAATGAAAAACATACGAGGGGATACATGCATCTAATAAAATTATTTATATTCTATATTGTAAACTTTTTGTTCCTTTCCGCTTTGTTTGTCCTTTTCCTGAGTTTTTTTCTTTTGTTTTAATATGTCCTCAAGTGCTCTGCAAGTTCACTGGACAAATCCACAAAACTCAACTCCATGTGTCATCTCCGTTAGTAAAAACTTATGTCTTCGATAATACAATGTATATAGAAACCAAGCCCCTTCAAAATCTATAAAGGATGATCATGTATATTTCTTTTTTTTTTTTTTAAAAAGATCATGTATATTTCTAGTATGATTAGTTTAAGAAAAATCATTCCTTATTTCGTCGTTAGCAGTAATATACGATATTTTTAACAAGATAAAAAGGTATATTTGAAGCTAATTGATTTATTTGCGTTTAGCTCAGTTTATTTCGTAAAGCATAAAAACTTATTCTATCTATTATTCACTATTTTCCGGTTAATATTAAAATCTTAAATGGTACATATATAAATATGTGTGTATGTGTGTTTTATGGTCAAAACATTCAGAAAATGAGATTTTTTTCCTTTAGAGTACTAGACTAAGGCCAACTCAAATAGTGAGTTCTCCATGGGGTTCCCCACCTAATTAAAAAAAAAATCAAAATTCAAAAAACAAAAAAAAATGTGTCAACAGGTTTTAAACCTTTGAGTACATGTGTCATATTTTTCAATTGAATAAATTTTTATACAAAATACAAAAATAAATAAAAGATCACAAAATCAAGGAGGCATAACGTATTAGTTGCGAATGACTTTTTTCTCACAATAAATACACTTAATTTTTAAATAAAGGATTTAAAGATGTATAGTCTTAAAAAGGAAATGGTAATAGTTTTTAAAAAATTATAGTTCTGAAATGAAAGGAAATTTAAGAAATAAACCCACTTTTAGATATTTTATCGTCTAATATTTACTTCAACGGTCAGATCACATAATATGACCTGCAGTATTTTCTCGTGAACCTAGAGAATAAATAAGTCTGATAATGGTTATCACCCCAAAAAACTGATTATTAATTATCATCTGAATCCATCATTTAGGTCTTACACAGACACATTATTTATCATGTAAGTATATAGTCCGTACATGTTACATAGCAGGACCACATATCTACGATTTCTAGACGAACAAAACTAGTCTAGAAGTCTTACAAGATTTAAGAATTTCAGGACCACGTACAATGTTTTTTTCTAAGTCCAAATCCAAGTTCCTTTACTTTTGTGAAGCCTTGTCCATTTTTAGTCCAACTCCTAAACTCTATTCTATTCTTAATTAACTAGTTAATGATTTACAGTCTATATATGTTTTCGAGTTTTCAGTCGTCTACTATTGAAGTTACTTTAGCGATCAGATTACATATAACCTAGAGTATTTACCTTTTTGCAATATAAATAAAAACATATATAAGGGCTCTATATGTAATATTTCTACCAGTTGACAAAAAAAAATCTGCACGTCTAACTTTCCATATTTTCACTGCACACTAGCTATATAGTGTTATCGTTATAGCATATCTAATCTTACGTTTTAAATCCCGTTTTGTACAAAATAGTGTTAAATAGGCAAATTAATCTCAAAGAATTGTGTACATTTAAATATATTACAAAAGTGAATATATATATATATATATATATATATAACTCAATCAACTGTGTTTGACTTTGAGCAATTTATATAATAGATGACAACTTAAATGGACTGCTTTTCAATAACATACTAGTTTATGTCATGGTGATATGAGGTCATTGATAGACATTTAGAATTTAACATGGTAGCGCACATATTGTCATTTGAGAATAGATTCGCAGAATGAAAGTCATACAGTTGCAGCCAGAACATACACATTCATAGCATCGAGATATCATAATCTATATGAACATGTAACGTCTCGATTCGTTGCTCATCGTAATGTCCAAAATATAGACAGTCAAAAAATTGAAACAATAGTAAAAGGTAAATCAACAGCAATCTATTCGGAGAATACAATAAAACCTAAATAGAAAATATTAAATATCCGTTTGCTACAAATATCTAAGCAGATAAACTGGTTAATATTCTGATAAGTAATAATTGCATGTTTCAAAAATTATATATCTATAGACAATTTTTCGCTTTAGCAACATAGGTTTTTTGTGCGTGGACATTAACCTAAAAAGTGAATTTTGTGTAGGCGGGTGAAACACAAGTATTGTGATAAGTAATTATGTTGACAAACAAACAAAAGAGATTCCAACTTGTGCCCTAAAAGCATGACCACATGCTGGTCGGTGTCCCCTGAATTCGAATAAATTCAAATAATATAAGCTTGTAGAAGACCTTTTATAAAATAAAATAAAAAATCTGCGAGAATTATTAAGAATATATCAACTTGATAGAAAATGCCAAAATCATTTATATAACAACAGAAACTAAAATTTTATCGATATATATGTTACTATGGGCATATATGATGTCATTTCCTCTATGGTCGCTTGATAAGATTTAGATTGCATCGTTAATCATGTTATTTTTTCTACACGCGATTATATATGTTTTGTTAGGTAAACATAGAAATATCTGGCTAGTCAAAACTGATATGATAAGAACTTATGATGTGATGTATGGAGAAACTTGAGCACGAAAATAGTAAGAAAACTTATTTCATTTTTTAATAAATTTCCTTACATTTTCTATATTTTTAATAAGTTTCCTCACGTTTTCTTTATAATTAGTTGAAATTTGAACACAGAAAACGTAAGGAAATAGTGAGGAAATTTGTTTCAATTAATATAGAAAATATTCGGTCCAAAAAAAAAATATAGAAAATATTAATAACTTGAATATGGAAACAAAGAAGAAACACGAGCACTGAAATAGTGAAGAAACCTTTTTTTTAAGGTTTTTTCTGAAAAGGTCTTTTTCTCAAAACACGTAGTTAAGTTTATACAAAATTTTGGATGGCCATACCCCATAACTATTAAAATTTTGGATGGATCAAACAAGTAATGGATCACTCTGGTATTTTGGATAATATGTTCCTTAAACAAAAAAAAAACAGATATTTATCACAAAAATGGGAATTCGGCCAAAAAAACACTGAACATAGCAAGAATGGCCAAAAGAAAATGACGCCGTTTTGAGATGGAATGAAACGACGTCGTTTTATCTATTTTTATTATCAAAAATATGTTGTTCGCGTGGGTCGGACCCGAGAACTCATGGCCAAATGATGAGCTTTTTTGCCACTAGACTACTGTCACTTCTAAGAATATCCATAACATATTTTCTTTTATTGAGTATCAAACAAATCTCGAAAAATCTAAATTCTTTTTTATTTTATTTTTTTAAATCTTAAAAATTCAAGAAAATTCTGAAAATTAAAATTAAAATTGAAACTATAAATATTTTTTAAAAAATCAAAATATTAATTTTTTTTTATAAAAATTATGTATCTAAGATCATTTGAGTTTTTTTTTTATCTTAAATACATTAATCATACTTTTTAATAAATTAAAATATTTGAGATAAAATATAAAAATGATATTTATCACACCACAAATGTTGCTTTCATACAATCTTTGCTTGACTCCGACATAATTATCTCTGAAAAAGGGACTCGGATAGGAATATAGACTAGAAGCTGACAGCAAGCTCTTAGTCTTCCTAGAGGCTTGACGGAGTGAAGCTATCTGGAGGGTTTCATTTAATTATTATCATATTTTAGAAAAAAATCTTTGTGATAATATCATTTGTTTATTGTATCTTAATTATCATTTGTCTATTTTATCTCAAATACATTATTCATACTAAAATGTATAGTGTGATAAATATCATTTTTATTTTATATTACATACGTTAATTTATTTAAAAATATGTTTCAAGTTTTTTAATCATTAAATTTAATTCGTTGCATTTTTTAATTATTTTAGATTTTTTGAAATTTTTAATGTATTGATTTTTTTAAAGAAAAACTTATTTGTAATTTCAATTTTAATTTTACTTTTCAGAATTTTCTTGAATTTTTAAGATTTTTGGAATTTTTTAAAAAGAATTTAGATTTTTGAGATTTGTTTGATACTCAATAAAAGATAATATGTTATGGATATTCTTAAAAATGACAGTAGTCTAGTGGCAAGAAACCTTGTCATTTAGCCATGAGTTCTCAGGTTCGATCCACGCGAACAAAATATTTTTGATAATAAAAATAGGTAAAACGACGTCGTTTCATTCCATCTCAAAACAACGTAGTTAGTAAAACGATATTTGCAAACGTCGTTTAATCATTCTGTAACGGTGTGTTTAATTTGGCGAGTCAGCGATAATTTACTGATTAAAGTTTAAAGTCAAATATAACTCGGTGTTTTTTTGGCTAGCCAATATGTTCATATTTTTATTATGGCAATTCGTGTAAAGTTCATGATTTTTTAGCCGAATTCTCAAAAAAAAAATAGAAGACTTTTTACTTTTACGTTATATCCATGTTGTATAAAAAAAGATACGGTACAAGTACAACAAGAAAACCAAACACAGCTATACATATACAGGCAAAAACAGAAGGCATCTGAAAAAAGCAAGTTGTCTCCGACTGTCTTTCTACACTCTACCTTTTGCATACGTATTCGCACACTCACCTATGTACATACAGACTATTTTATTGTCCATTTACATTCATTCTCCCTAAAAAAGAACCAAAATACTTTCGATCCAGCAGACATCATTGTACATCGAATATACACCGATTCGCACATTAATGGTATTTGTTCATTTCACTAACTATAGGTCAGTAGCGACTTATGAGAGTAGAGCAACGCATATACCTATAGTTAGTATTTTGGAAAAAAACAAAGTGCTTATGAGCAATTAATTTTATAACACAATCACTTGAGTTGGTAATTAGTAAACTCCAAGATGCAATAGACAAAGACCGTCCCCTGTGTTTTTCTTTTAAGAAGAAGAAAAGACAATGACCGTCCCGAGAAGAAAATGACTTTACTCCTTCATTTCTTAAAAATTTAGATGCTTGTCAGAAATCTGGATGCTATATTTATTTGCCAGTATTTTTATTATATTGTACAATACCTTGGATCTATGATCAAAATATATTTTAAAATCGTTGTTGGAGTCTTGATCAAAGTTCTTATATTGCCAAAATAAAATTAAAATTCATGTTTTCATAGGCATCAACACAAACATGATAATAAAGTATAACTTAACAGGAAGAACACAGTTAAGTCTTAACTGTCAGATATAAATTTACAGGAATCAACACAAACATGATGATAAAATATTAGTTATAACCATATATTTGTTCAACTCACAAAATAGAAACGAGTGGCTACCCACTGTAAGCCATGTTTCCCTAACGTCATATGCAATAACTAATTGCACGGTTTCTTGACCTTCAATTTGGCTTGTCCTTCATAATTACTCTTTTATTTTTTATTTTGTCAAACTCGATGCTTATTTAGAGAGCAGTATGCACTTATATATGCACCATGTCAAAGATTTGAGTAATAAATTTACCAATCATATGATAATTGTAAACTTAATATAAATGGGATATTGGTGATATTAGTTTCGAAGTTAGTCAAAATTTCATTTTGAAAATTAAATGTCAGTTATTAAACAATATATCTATGTTTCATGATAAGTGTCATTTTAGTTTTTTCTTATTACAAAATATCATTTTATAATTCTAATATAAATTATATTTAATTTTAATTAAAAATTAACTATAAACTGCTTTGATTTTATAAATAATTTTATTTATCTCAAATACTATTAGTCAGAAATATGTAATTAATAATAATTTACACATATTTCCGTTGTTTTCTTAATATTTGTGAAAAATGTCAAAGTGACACTTATTGATAAACAATGGAAATATTAATCAATTTGTTGAACGATTAGCAAGTGTACACGGAAAGGAAAAAAGACAAACGAAATCTTATCACTCTTTTCACTCAAAGCATTTATTTTCTGAGAATATTAAATTGAATGATTTAGTTCATTAACATATTAACACCATATTTATGCAGAGCTCTATGAACTATATCCAAATTAAGCCAGAAAATAATATAATATCATGATTAAATTTGTATAATAATAATTATCAGCGCAATATGTCAACGACTCATTCATATTTTTATTTATTAATTTTGCCTAATTGATATTTATGAAAACTTATTATATAATTAAAATATTCATGTCAAATATTCTTACGAAACTATTGCTACAAAGATTTTCCAAAGTTCAAATGATTTTCCTCGTTTCATAAGTCTGAAAAAACTTAGTTGTTCATTTTTTCTTACGAAAAAGAAAGACTTAGTTGCAAAGAAAAACATTTTGACTCCATTCGTGGAAGTGACAAAAATAATCTTTTAGTGTCTCTGTTGCATGACGCCAAAAATAGTCTATTTATTTCTTTTTTTGTTTGTAATAGCATCTCTAATGTAAAACTTTATATTTTCCACCAAAATGGAGTAAAAGTAAATATGGAGTAAAAATGCTCCAATCCTACTCCATTTTTCACTCTATAATAGAGTAATGAACAAACAAAAAATAGACTACTCCATTTATAGAGTAAATTTCATTATGAAGTGGGATATGGAGTTGAGTTGGAGCATTTCTTACTACATATTCACTTTTACTCTATTTTAAAAAAAAATTGAGTTGGATTGGAGATGTCCTAACTGATAAGGAATTGATTGGATGTATGTGTATCAACAGAATTACTTTAATAAAATTTATTAATTTTATAAATTACAATTCTCTTAACAGGATGAAACCAATTTTATTTGACAAGCAGAAGATTTCAATTTTGCCTAACTGATTGGGAAATGAATAAATTTTACTTTTATTTCACCTTTGATGATATTATTCATGTTAATCTTTTTTGGAAAGATATTTTCAAAAATATCTAAGTATGAAATTTTATTAATAAGTTAAATGGATTCTTCTATCTTTCTTTTATAGATATATAAATAATTATTTAAATAAATAATAATATTTTATTTATTTAAATAAATAATAATATTTTTATAGTTTACAAATTATAAATCTTAAGTTTTAAACTTTATCTATCTTTTATTCTTTTCAGAATTCAAAAATTCTTCTAAAACTATTTTAAAATTTTTATTTTAAATTTAAGTCTTTATTTATTAAAATTTTAAAGAGTCAATTTGCTGAAAACCCCAAAAAATTATGAAATTAGCTAAATGCAATGGAAGTACCATGCATTATGTGAGATTTAGGATATTTACTTACTTATGAAGAAAGTTGTGTGTACTGGATGCAAATTCTCAATTTTAAACTCTTACCACTCAAAACTAAATATTAATTATAAATTAACTAACCTTAGAGTTATAAGAATATAATTACAATTTTGAAATTAAATATAAATATAATTAAAATAAATATGAAAAATGGTAATAAGAATGTGGTATCTTAAACGATTTCTCTTAGATAATTTAAAATTTAAAATGACATCCTAATGGAGAGTAGTATATATTTAGATAAGAGCTGTTATTATGTATGTGAACAAACAATAAAATTTATATAATTCTCAAAATAAAACAATAAAATTTATATTGAGATGTACTCTAATATCATTTTAACATGCTTTATACGAAATAAAAAGTTTAGTCTTATATTTTAATAATGGTGATTTGACAGAGTATTGTTAGTACTTGTGTTCACTTGCAGTAGTTATGGGTTTTTGGTGAGTCTTTTTTTTTGACATCGGGTATTTGGTGACTCAGATAACCAGTGTATACTATTAATAACTTATGAAGTTTTTTTTTTTTTATAACTTATGAAGTTATGTTACATTACATCACATGTACAGTTTACGCAAGTTAATAATTTTGATTTCATGTTTTCTTTAAAATGATAAATATACTATAACTTAAATACAATCTTTTTTAAAAAGAATTTAATACTATTAAACTTATTAATTGTTAAATCATTTGAAAATTTACTGTTATCGAATACATATAGACATTTTAAATTAGTCATTTTAGAATGTTTGAGTAGAATTATTATTGAAAAATAAAACTTAGATCTCATAGTTTTAGAAAAAGTTTAAAATAGTTTGATAAAGACTGTAGGAAATTTTTTATTTCAACTAAAATCATCTAAAAATTAATTAAAAATCAAAATCAATTCAAATTGTAAATTAAATACATGCCAGAATATGTTAGAATTGTGTGAGTTTTCGTCCTTAAATCATTACAAACTGATATTGGTCTATCCTAATTATTGCTTTTAGAAAGAAAAAAATTATTACTTTTATTTATTTATCTCTTATCACTAATAGTACTTCATCTATGTATAATTTTATACAGTTTTATTAAAATATAGTCAATATCTATGTCAAATTTATTAACAAATTTTATTATACATATATCAACTAATAATATTTTAATTAATTAATGTTATTTTTAATTATTAATAGTATAATGAAAATTATTTTTAAAATCTAGAATATATTTTTTTAGAACCAAAAATGTTCTAATGAATCTGGAACAAATGGAATATTTTATAGAGCAGAAAGAGGGACAATCATAACGGGCGCTCGTTTAATTATATTTTTGGTGGACGGTACCATTAATTTACATTAACTTTTTCTCAATATCACTATAATACATTTTACAGTACTATATTTCAGAACAGCTATATTAGACTTATCTTGTAGACTGTAGTCTGGTACTCATTTTTGCGTGGCATCATCACCTATAAGCCAAATTGCAAACATAGTTTGTTAGCTAAGCCATGTTCACGTTCTTAAAACCTCTGGGTTTTAAGACGGACTTAGCCAACATTAAAGTATCAAACCACTAAAGGTTAGCATCAACCGAGTAATGAATGTCAAATGAAAGCCGACTCCGGCTGAGTAGAACTTAGGCACTTAGCTAACCAGTCTGACACTCATTCATTGAAATAACTAGATTCATCATATTGTATGCAAGTGCAATTTTTTGTTTTTGATTTGTTCTTTGGGAAAATTTTAGAGAATTTTTGAGGTTTAAATATAGCATTGAAAAGTTGATTAGATTAAACATATATACAACGGATTAAAACGGTTTACTGATAGCAAAGACCTTTTTAGGTAGCCTTACCGCAAATTTATGCAGTTTAATTTCCCATGCAAATAAAAACGGATAAGGAATACTGTACACTTTTAAAGTTCAAAAAAAAAAAACTGTAAACTTTTTGGACACACGATTCTATTACTAACCCCTAGTGGACTATTGTCAAAAATGATTTTGTTTACTTGCCAAGTTCTGAAATGCCAAGCAAATTCCAGAGCTTTTGCTTCTCCGAGTTCGCGTTAACACTTATAGTTCTGTACCAGTTAGCGCGTATAACAAAAGATAGTGTATATGCTTAAATAATTCAAGTATATTTAAAGAAGCCGCTAAAAAATAAAGATATTGATCCACATGTAACTTAATAAACAAAGAAAGATATATTATATGAAGAAATTATTCTCCTATAAATTTATGGGTTTACCTCTAGACATCACCTCTCACAAACTCAAACTCAAAAAAAAAACATTTCCTCTTTTTATTATCAATAAGCAACAGAAAAAGAACCAGCGGAAAATTTCAAAATTCTTGAAAGCAATGGACCAAGAACAAACACCACATAGCCCAACCGGCCATAGTCACTCACCTTCCTCCTCTGCTTCCGGTTCCACCTCGACCGAAACGGTTCGGTCACGATGGTCACCTAAACCGGAACAAATACTCATACTTGAGTCGATCTTCAACAGTGGTATGGTTAACCCTCCCAAAGAAGAGACCGTAAGGATACGAAAGATGCTCGAGAAGTTTGGGGCGGTGGGAGATGCAAATGTCTTCTACTGGTTTCAAAACCGGCGGTCACGATCTCGCCGGAGGCAGCGGCAACTCCAGGCCGCAGCTGCAGCTGCGGCCGCAACCACCAATACTTGTGAGCAGACCATGATGGTAAACACCAGCTTACCACAATATAGTGGGGGCGATTTGGGGTTTGGAGGTTGTAGCACTTCCTCAAATTACTTATATGGTGGGTCATCATCTCAAGCTCCTTCTTTTTTTCTTGGTCTTTCTTCTTCTCCTCCTTGCTCAAGCTCCTCTTCAACTTCTTCTTCAGCTAGCTCTTCAACTTTTTCTTATGGCGGTGGATGTGATAATCATACCAATAATGGTATGGAAAATCTCTTAGCAAGGTCTGGTCAAATGGGTTACCATGAAGCTAGTCAGCATCAACATCAACATCATAGCTCAAATCTCTCATCAATGTTTTGCCCATCTGATCAAACCTCCAATTATGATCACTACCAACAGGGTAAACAAAAACAGCTTATTTGCATGCCTCTTTTTTTTTGCTTTTTAAACTCAAGTGCTTTGTCCTCCAAACCCTCTTTCTTTCCCCAAAAAGTCTTTATAAGTAACATTATAAAAATAGTAAAAGTGATTTCAACGTAGGAAAAATCCAATTCTGGGTGGGTTTCAACCAAACTGACTAATTTTTTTTTTTAATTTGAATATTTAATTAATAATAGCCTTTGCTAATTATATTTCCAATGTTGCCTAACATCTTGTACTTGAAAGCAAGTTCTCTAATATATTGATTTATATATAATATAAAAACAAAATTATGAGGTAAATTTCTTTTATATCTTGAAAAAAAAACATCTCTCTTGATCTCTCTTAGCCAAAGAACTGACTTCTTGGACTATTAGATGAATTTTTATTTTTTTTTGAAAATAAGGCTTTCAAACTATTAGATGAATTATTCTTCCAGTATCGCCTACTCTAATTCTTAATAGGTAATTTTATAATCTAATTTTGATACATGTTATTAGATATATTTTTTTTGAAATTCAGGGTCTATAACGGTCTTTATAAACGGAGTTCCAACAGAAGTGACTAGCGGAGGTATAGACATGAAAGCGACGTTTGGAGAAGAATTGGTTTTGGTGCATTCCTCGGGTGTTCCTCTTCCTACTGATGAGTTTGGTTTTTTGATGCATAGCTTACAACATGGTGAAGCTTATTTCCTGGTAATAATTTTATCTCACATCTACGTATTTTTTATATTAATTGCTTTTGTTTTATTTCTGATCGAATTCCTCGTGAAGAGCTTTATTACATTGTTTGTTTTCGAGCTAATTTTATAATACTATTATACTTTTGTTTTGTTCTTTCTCACTCCATCTCCATCTCTCGATCCTCACTTTGGTGTTGAAAATAGGAAATGAGAAGGAACCCAATTGGGGTAAAGTCCTAAATTGTCTGCTACAATATATTTTAATCATCATAATTTAATAATATTATAGTCTTTCGTAAGAGAAACCGAATATAATGCTAATTGAAGAGAGTCGGTTTGTGGAGTAAATGAACATGATATGTGAATACTTTTTTTGTGTCTTTTTGGTTACAATGTTAAGACTTTCTGTAACTGAATCTTTGTGTTTTGACGAGGTTTTCCACATTAGAATAGAAAAATACGAGTTTTTATTCACACTTGAATATAATAACTCATGTTCATGTTTTCGAACTGATATCTTTGTCATAACAACGTAGAAATACTATTTTGACAATTGTTTTTTCACTTACGTACTAGTTTTTTTTTCTTTTCATACTTGCGTACTAGTTTGAACAACTAATTTATAAAATGCTAGTTTTTTGGTCAGAAATAATGAGAGTCTACAATTAATAATGTGTGTCTACAATATGAAGTATCGTACTATATACTTGTTAAGTTTATGAATTTAAATTTAAGTCTTTTCTAAATCGAAACTTCAAATATATTCTATTTGTTGTCTTATTTTGAAATAATTGTTCTATTATATCTATCTCTAAATGATTCTTTTGAAAATTTGTGTATTAAAATCATATTCAGCATTAGGGTTTCTTCTATCCGCATTTCTCTTTCTTATAGATCTTTTCATCAATTAGTTTGCCTCTATATATTTCCCTTCTTTTGTAAGTTCTTCTTGGTAGTGTTTGTTATTTGTTTTCGTTTTGTTATCAACAGGTTCCAAGACAGACATGAACTGGGTTTACTATTGGCTGTGGTTCTCCAACAGATGCCTTGTTAATCTACCCTAGACTTTATTGCTGCGATCCATCTGTATTTTGTTCTTTACTTTCCGAGTCTATATATCGTGCAATCAAAGTTTCTTATGGATTTCTTAATTTTGTAATTTATTAACAAAAATGAAGTCAAAATCTCTTCTAAGACGAAGAGATTTTTAGGTTTCGCATCAGTTTAGTGATTTAGTTTAAAGTTATGTTACTGTTTTTGAATAAAATCTGTGTCTAGGGATCTCCAAGCTAGTTTGTGTTCGGAGTAACGAATGTTATTGGGAGTAAGACAAATAAATAAAGTCGAAGTCTATTAGTTGCGTTGAACATTTTTCCGATTGTATAAATTAATGTAGTAAAAGATTGCTACTATTAAGACGAAAACGAAAGATTTGGAGAACACTAGTTGTCCATGTAGCTTCTGACAAAAACGAAAAAATTGGTATAAAAATTTAACATTTACATAAAAAGAAAAAGATTGTTACTGTACGATCTTTAGCTTGAGCCGTATACTAAAATAATAACATTTGTTAAGTACGGTGTATTTGTTGTCGATATTGGTACTCTTTGTAGTTTGTATGTATCAACAACACCCAGCATCAGTAATGTCACTCCAACGCAGCTAATTTAAGTCATATTTGAGGACCAAGTGGGGCTGTATCTAGTATATTATATATCGATAAGTCGGTAACAAACTAGGGTCGGTAACGATATCATTACAATATGTTGCAGACTTGCAGTCGGTAACAAACTAGGGTCGTTAACGATATCATTACAATATGTTGCAGTCTGTATTAGTGATGTGAAGTTATTTAAGGTAAGTGGCCAATTAAGATATGATTGATCAACTTGATATTTGTTAATATAACAAAAAAACTTCGATCCCAAAGTACTGCAAGATCAAAAGACTTGTATAATATCAGTGGAAGGAAAAAGTGACCTATATGATTACGCTTTGAGCTTATCTGGTTGACATCTGCACTAGGACAAATTGTCACATTAGCTAATTTGAGGATCAGCTCAACAAAATCAAGCAACTACTTTTAAGATCAAACCTTCATCCCATTTTATACTATAAACTTTTCATCTCAAATTTCTTTTTCTTTTGTCAATATTTCATTACACAGTAAAGTGGATTACTTTAGTTCTTGAATAGATATAAGAATAATGAAAGAGCATAAGACAGCTGGGTTCGCCAGAATTTGTATTCTTGTCTATTTCTGCTCTCCGAAACATAAACCTTATTTAACAAGTCAAAGCAAGATCTTAATCTGATACTTAAGACAAATCTATTACTTTTTTTTGTAAAACTAAATTCTGCCCATGAGATCTAACCTTGTAAGCATCAAGTAAAAGGTTACTAGTATTGAATATTCACTTAACTGATATATGATTGAAATCATGCTTAGACAAAAACTAAAATCTTAGTTTAAAAAAAAAAGACAATAACTAAAATATTTTTCATCACTCTACGTAATAATATGGACTATGCCAAAAATATATGGAAACCCAATATATATAACTATATAAATTTTTTATTTCATATAAATATTTACTAGAATTGAAATCGCGTTATGCATGAAATATTGTTTTAACCTGAATTCTCCATAATGATTTAAAAAGTTTAAAATCTTTTGATAGTATAATTTTTTCAGGAAGAACCATGTTAGAAAAAAGAAACGTAGTCTAATGTGTTGTTACACTATATATTATAACCATATATCTAATATATATTCTGAAAAAAAGAACACTGACAATTCTACAAATCTCTGGTAAGTTTTATCTCTGTTAATTCGCATAATGTATAAAAATATTAATTTTTAGTCAAATCAATGGATCAAAAGGACTACCATTTTACACTTTTTTAAAGAAAATGATAGAAGAATTATTTATGTTAGTCGGCAGAACTGATTTGGCTAAAAGAGATCGGTTGAAATATACAAGTTAGAAAAACTGAATTAACATTTAATTTTTTGATCTTCAAACCAAATATCCAATTAAAATTGTAATAACGACTGAAGAAGATTATATACTACTACTATATACTAATAATCGTATTAACATAAAATAAAGCCACTAGGCGACAACACCGACCGCTATAACCACTGAGTAGGAGACGCATGTTTGGTTAGTTCTTGAATCCTGAACTAAGAAGAAAAATATATTTGAGACATAGCATATGGAACTTTTTCAAACTCACTCCACACATTTTCCCATTGGCTACCATGTGAATCTCTTACTACATGTTATGTTACCTTTTTCGATTTTTGTTGTTGTCTATGAGTATTAACCTTTTTCGTCTGTAGCACATCCCACATATCCTATGTCTATTCTGAATTTGTAAGTTTTTATTTTCCTTCGTTTGTTAGAAAGTATTGCAAGAGTTGTGGGCCTTCTAATTCCTATTTCGTTAGTAGCCAATAAACTATAACTTATGGGCTTTTATCTTGGCCCAACGTATTGCAGGCCTACATGTATGAGATGACTCCAGAGTATCACTTTGGGCTATTGGGTTGGAAACCTGATGGAAACGACATCGTTTGGCCTTACCATCAGAGTCATCGTTTGGCCTGACATCGGAGTCAATGTTCCTAGGGCTCAACTTGCAGCACAGTGTTGAGTATTGGCTGACGTTAGATCTTTTGTTCTCTGAGCTTTCAAAAGATTCTAGAAGCTCTCGTGCAGCAATACGTGTGAAGAACTCTACCGAAGCTGATGTTGTCTTCGTACCATTCTTCTCCACATTGAGCTATAACAGATTCTCTAAGGTTACACAAAAGCAGAAAAAGAGCCGAGACAGAGAACTACAGCCTACAGGTGAGACTATCTATCAATCTAACTCAAGTCAAGAATGTCAAATTGATCCTGATCTTAACTTTTGATAGGACAAGGTGAAACATGTGACACAAGGTTCTTCTTTATTTATCGAGTGCGTACGTAACGTAACTCTCACTGGCTTACACTCATTTTTAAGATATAAAAGAACACACATTACATAAGCAACTTGTCATTTTCAGACCTAACGCGTGACACAAGGTTTCTTCTTTATTTATTGATTACTATATAGCTACATTTAGGTTGCACTCTTTTTGAAGATATAAAAGAGCACACATTACATAATCAACTGGTTCTTTGTTAGACCTAACGTGCGACACAAGGTTGTTTACTTACTCATTGCTATTGCATAACTACATTTATAGTTGGCTTACTCTCTTTGGAGATATAAAAGAGCACACATTACATAAGCAACTTGTTCTTTGTTACACCTATCGTGTGACACAAGGTTCTTTATTTATTGATTACTACTATTACACAGCTACATATATCGTTCTCGTAAACTCTTTCGAAGATATAAAGGAAAAGGAACACACACATTACATAATATGAGCGGTTGAACAGAGATTTGTGGAAAGGATATTATAGTATCTTCTCTGATCATATTTATAACTCCTTCCTTGATTCCAAATCTACCTTGGACTGAATAGGAGCTCTCTCAAGGAGCTTAGAGAGCCACTTGGCAGATTGTTTCTCGTGCCTTTCCAAGTTGTGTGCATAGTCTACGTAGTACAGTCCAGACCTCGTCTTGTATCCATCTTCCCACTCTAGTCCATCCATAAGCGACGACACAAAGTACCCTTTAACATTTACCTTGTCCTCACTACAAAAAACAAGATAAAAGCAAAAATGGTTTTGTCACCAAATCCACCAACAAGATACCTAAAGCTTTGAAAAAAAGGACTCACCAGACTGCTCCATGTAATGCCATGAGATGTCTCATATGATAATACTTCCTGTTACTGTCGCTGAGCGCATCAGGAAGTACATCTTTCTCTCCAAGTGTCTCCTTGTACCCTACAAAAAAATGCAATAGGTATGACCATTCAAATCAAGCTAAGGTATAACAGATAGAACAGAGCTAATGGCTTACCGTTTCCAGTGACGATGATCTCCGGGTCATTATAGTTCTCTTTGATGTACTTCAAAACCTTTCTTAACCCATCAGCACACACTGGATATTTAGCAGTAGCCGGCTGAAACATTATATCAGCAATACATGAGCAAGAGTCTACAGAAAAAGCTCAAAATATGTGCAACTAAATACCTGAGAACCAATCTTATACCCATCTGGATTTTGCACTGCAAGTAAAAAAAAAAAAAAAAAAGATTATAAAGAGAACACTAATCATCAAAAACAAAATGTAATGGTTAAAAAAGCAGAGTTATACAATGTAATTTGAAGCGAGAATCAGCTTCCCAGCTCTGTTTCTCTTGATCAACATCCTCCACATGAGCAACAAACGCAGAAGTGAAGTAGTTGACACCAACAAAGTCATAAGAACCCTTCAGTTTCACCTTCTGCTCGTCTGTAAACGATGGTAGTCTAGCACCAATACTATCTTTCATGATCTGAGGGTAGTCTCCATGTGTTATTGGTTCCAAATGCCTGCAAGCAAACTATCAGAACCCAAACTCAAAAAGCTAATTTTCTTAAAGACTACTAACTCACCAGCCTAATGTGAAATCCATAGCTCTCTTCACTACCTCCTCTGAGCTGGACTTCTTCTCGTAAGGCTCAAACCACATTGGACTCTGAACCATACCAATCTTCCCATCTTTGCACTGTTTTTGATTTGAAATCCACACATTAAGATTCAATAGAAGACTTTTAATATATTTTTGGTTCTTAAAGAGAGAGATGATGTCACCACCTTTGCACATTTCCTGAACTCTTCCACAGCTTCAGCATGAGCCAACAACAAGTTATGACTCACGGTGTAGACTTCACGTCCAGAATCTCCAGCAACGCATTTAGAACACCTTCCTGGTGCTTTCTCTCCAGTGCCGTATCCACCAAGGCTAAACTCGTAAGGCTCGTTTATGGTGACCCAATGCTTCACTCTATCACCATATTCGTTGAAAGCAAATTTTGCAAACTCTCGGAAGTCCTCCCTGATACATCCAATGAGTATACATACACATCTATGATCACAGGCGTTGAAACTAAAGATATGGATGCTTAAAAGGTACTTACAAGATACGGTCACTCAAGAAACCGCCATACTCATCTTCTAGGGCTTGAGGTACATCCCATTGAAACAATGTAACCACAGGCGTTACACCTGCATCAAGAATGGGAGTTTAGTTACATGTTTTAAAAGGGGAGAAAAGGAGACTTGATATGATTTGAATTGTTCTGACCATTTGTAATGAGCTCGTTGATGAGATCATTGTAGAATTTAACTCCTGTTTCACTAACTCCCTTGTCCTTTTTCCCATCTGATTGTTCCATTGAAGAATCAAACATCTCAATACAATTGCACTTATGAATAAATCATGAACCACTCAAAAATTGAAATATTGGTCTTACGAGGAAAGATTCTTGACCAAGAAATGGAGAACCTAAAGGCATCCATGTTCAACTTTTTCAATAGTTGAACATCTTCCTGCAACAATTTCAAAGAAAACATGAACCACTACTCAAAACTTGACTGTAAGGGCTATAGATGAAATTGTTCATTCAACATGGAATATATATATACCTTGTAATGATGATAGAAATCAACTCCCAGAAGGTTATTGTTTTTCTCTGCAGATTTTAAAATCAGATGCTCATGGATTAGTCTTAAGACTTGTACATAGAGAAGCCGAAATCATTTAGTAACACTTTCATAAACTTTCTGATTGATTAGAAGAAAAGGGAGGAGGAAAGGGACCTGAATGTTTATGAGTGAATGAGTCCCAAATGCTCAAACCTCTGCCTCCTTCCTCTGGTGCACCTTCATGCTACATATCCAAATCAAATCAAGTCAAACAACTTTGGAAACAGAGCATCAGAGAGGACCCAAAAGTGACTGTAACTGTATTAAGCTAAAACTAGAAACTTGAAAATCACATATGGATAAAAAGCTTTAGATTGGATTTGGGAGGGAGTTCAAACATTGTTAACCACAATTTTACAGAGCTACTTACTGGGGGGAAAATGAAAAAAAAAAAAATTTAAAAAGGTCAAACTTTGTTCACCCGGATCCGGCTAAAATGTCACCGGAAAGTCAACGAAGATTCAACAGTACCCGACTTCCAAAATCCAATAGAATTTTTACCTGGAAAGCAGAAGTGGTAGCACCGAACAAGAAACCATCGGGAAAGCTTCCTCGACCAAAAGAGGAAGCCTTCGGACAAACTGATCCACCATCGACGGTTGTCGGAGAAGATATCACGGCGAGAACCAAACCAAGAAAGAGAATCGCTTTGAGTGCCATTTTGTTCGTTTCAAGTTAGTTTCCTTTTTAATGCTTAACGTGTATAACGTGGTTTGAGTATTTATAAGGATGGAATCATGAATCCGATACTTCGAGACGAAGATTAAAGCAAATGTGAGACCGACGTGTGTTGTTGTGACAGATGACTTGAAAATATATTATCTTTAACTATTTTTAAAACTTATTTCCGATTTCTTAGCCTTGTCTGGTTAGAAACAATGCTAAGGCACCTTGTTGACAAAATAATCGATCTTACTAAATACAATTAATTAGCTATAAATTGCATATTAGTATTTTTTTAATCAATGTATCTGTAACCTATGGTTAATCATGTATCTGTTTTAACACAGGACATTGATGAAACGTTACAGTTTTTTTTTTTGACTTATGAAAATTTATTAACCAAGATCCAAAGTATATAACATAGGCCCAATAAGAAGAGCAGAGTAACAAACAAACAACATAAGGCTTAAAGGGTAGCGCAACATTAAAAGGCCTGCTCAGAAAGGAACCGTTCCTTGTACTTATTTGGGCCGATACTTTTATTTTATTACAATATCTGTCCGAATGACATCTTTTATTTTCCGACACTAGAAAATATTCGAACATTTTGTTTTTTCTTTCTTCAAATGCAAAAATTTCTAGCGATAAAAAAAAAAATAGAAGAATTAAAGAGAAACGGAACCTAATCCCTTAAACCTCACCGGCGAAGAAGAAGAATGGCATTCTCGTCTCCTTCGCTCCTCCGTCTTCTCCCTCACCAACCCTTCGCTCTAACAACCTCAAAACGACACCTTTTCTTATCCTCTAACCACGATTCTTCATCATCATCTTTTCCGGTCAGAGCTCCGTCTCTCGTAGCCGCCGTCTCCTCAAAATCCTCCACCGGGACAAAACCAAAATCCAAATTAAAAGCCAAACCTCCGCCTCCTCCACTAGCTGAGTATGAAATAGGAACAGAGGAATCAGAAACGGTCAACATTGCTGAAGACGTCACTCAAGTGAGTGTTCAAAAAGGACTCAACTTTATAAACAAAAGATTAATTGTTGTTGAAAATTTGGTTAATTTTGTTTTTAGTTGATTGGGAGAACACCAATGGTATATCTCAACAGAGTCACCGATGGGTGTGTGGCTGACGTCGCCGCAAAGCTCGAATCAATGGAGCCTTGTAGAAGCGTCAAAGACAGGTCAGTTTTTTCAATCTTCATATCCGAAACTATGTCGTTTAGATTGTTAAATTTGACTTATGTCTCTGCAGGATTGGTCTCAGCATGATTAACGAGGCAGAAGACAGAGGAGACATAACTCCTAGAAAGGTTTTTTATTTATTGCTAACATCTTTCTTACCCTTTCAATGTTTTTTAATAGATTTGCTGATTCGGTAATATTATCAAAGCAGAGTGTGTTAGTAGAGCCAACGACGGGGAACACTGGCCTAGGGATAGCTTTTGTGGCTGCAGCTAGAGGCTACAAGCTTATAGTGACTATGCCAGCTTCCATAAACGTTGAGAGAAGGATGCTTTTACGCGCGCTTGGAGCGGAGATTGTGCTGACGAGTCCTGAGAAAGGTCTTAAAGGCGCGGTGGATAAGGCTAAAGAGATTGTTGTCAAGACCAAGAACGCATATATGTTTCAGCAGTTTGATAATACGGCTAATACAAAGGTAAACAAACTTATTGATGATCCTTTAACTCTTTTATTCAGTTTCTTGGCCTAATCTTTTTGTTTTTTTTTTGGTAAGATCCATTTTGAGACTACAGGACCGGAGATATGGGAAGATACAATGGGGAATGTTGATGTGTTTGTTGCTGGGATTGGAACTGGTGGGACTGTAACTGGTACAGGAAGTTTCTTGAAGAGGATGAACAATGATATCAAGGTAGTTGGCGTTGAACCATCAGAAAGAAGTGTGATCTCTGGAGACAATCCTGGTAAGGAGCATTGATCAGGCTTTACAAATTTTACTTAGGTACTCTTTCTTTAACACTGCTACATGTCTTGTTCAGGTTATGTACCGGGAATCTTGGATGTTAAGCTACTTGATGAAGTGGTTAAGGTTAGCATTAATCTCACATTTTCAAACAACTATAAAGATTATATATAGATGATGATCGTTTGAAACGGTATAGGTTAGCAATGAGGAAGCAGTTGAGATGGCGAGAAGACTAGCTTTGGAGGAAGGGTTGCTGGTATAGATATAATATTCTCTTATTGTTCTCTCTTCTCTTCTTTATCTACTTAACTTTTTGGGGAATATAATACACATTAGGTTGGGATCTCGTCTGGAGCAGCTGCAGTAGCAGCCATCAGCTTAGCTAAAAGAGCTGAGAACGCCGGGAAACTCATCACGGTGAGGAAGTACATACAGATTACAGTTTCCAGTAACCATGTTAGTGGGTTTAGTTTCGTCTCTAATATATAGATTTCATGAGAGAACAGGTTCTGTTTCCGAGCCATGGTGAAAGGTATATCACAACGGCTCTGTTTAGTTCCATCAACAAAGAGGTTCAAGAGATGAGCCATTAGGAGCAGCAGCTATAAGAGAAACGCTTGAAGTATAGTGTAAACTACAAGTCTCCCTTCACAGGGTTTTGAGAAGACCACGCGGGGATTAAGAGATGAATCAAACAGTTTTTTTCCAGAGATTTTGTGATGTAAATCTTAACTTAGTCTTATTACTTCTTCTTATCGCTTATATCTTGGGGCTCAAGTTACAGAAGTGTAAAGAGTGAATTTGAAGTTAATTAGGAGTGCAACAATGATTTGGAACAATCAACTAAAAGTTTAATGTAAAACCTTAGTATCAAAACAATTATAGTAAAGAAAGTACCAGTGGAATAAAATTTGATTTGCATCCCAACTAACAAGAGTTATAATCTTAACCAGTAGATCTAAATGTGGGTTGTAACAGAAAATAAAAACATAAGCAGTTCAAGATTGATTCTAGATTCACCATTCACGCTGAGAACATTAACATATGTTCCGAACTTTTAGCATGACTTTAACTAAAAAAGTGTAAATCTAGTGAGCATTTTATTACACTACTTACTCCATACATCTCTCACTAAGTGGATCTCGTTTAGCAACAATGCATTGTCAAAGAAGCAAAGTTCTGAACTTTACACACTCAGCTCCAGATCAAGACTAAAACGAAAAGGATTTTAAATCACTGTACGACGGAAGCTCCGTAAAAGCAAGTGCGTGGTATTTCTCAACTCTACTTTGGCTTGCTTTTGAGTTTCTTGATACTCTTTCTATTTCAGTGTATCTCCTTCCTTGATCTCTGATTTCTAATTTTAATCACCTCCTCAAAACTCCTGGTGCTCGCAAACCTCTCCCGAGATGGCTCCGTTCCTCGTCAAAATTACAAATAAGGAAAAGCATATTAAACGTATTGTTGAAAACTTCAGTTAAATCATAACACTTTGCATACTCAAGAAAAACTTTGAAAAATATTTTTATTAAATTTACAATACCAAAAATAACAAGACCATAAAAATTCTATTATGGACAGGATGCAAAAGTTTGGTTTGTTTGAATGTACTGAAATTTATTACCTAACTATTTTTCAAAATGGAAGTTTGTCAAAGTGTTAAATTAACAATATAAAAAACATGTTAAACTTGTATACAACCTCTAACGGACCATAGAAATCCTATAGACAGGGTGCAAAAGTTTGGTTTGCTTTCAACATATTGAAATTTATCACATAGATTTTTTCCCCAAAATGAAAACTAGTATAAGTGTTAAATTTACAATACAAATAACATATTAAACATATATACACCACTAACAGACCAGAAAACTTTATGGACATGATTGTGCAAAACATATATATATATATACATATAGTATCATAATTTAAAATCAAAAAGAAAAAAAAAAGTGAAAGAAAAACATTTTACTTAGCAAAAAGAAAGAAAAATAAAACTAACCGGATCCGACTTCGATCTTTGACACAAAACGAGATGCTTTCCTCATATCAATCTTATGGATACGGCTCGGAAATAAAACATTCCACGGAGTCTTGCTCGAGAAGGTGCTCGTAAACCTCTCCATGATCGATCGAGATGGCTTCGTCATTTGGTTTTGCCCTTTCCCTCGTCCCCACTTTGGTAATAACCTCTGTCGCAGCAAGAAAACCCTCCAACAAAACACAGTAATGCCATGAAACAAGTGATGCCAACCGATATAAGCTTCCCATTACAAAATATTCTTTAAAAAAAAAAGCTTTGCTCGAGAAGAAACAACTATTGTTTTAAAGAAATTAAAGAGTGGAATTTTTTTTGATGTTTCGACTGAAGTAAGAGGTGAGTATTTATAGAAAACCCAAATGATTTCTGGCCGTTGTATAATTATTGTTTTTTTTTGCAATTAAATAATTAATGTTGTAAAAGTAATTGTTCACAAAAGTAATAAAGTTTTCTTACCGTTACACGGTCATATTTTTCTCGGGACTCGGTAATAGTCTATCATGCGTGTGACTTGTGAGCGAGAAACTTTTTTTTTTTGAGTGACAAACTGTATTTCCTTTTGTCAAATAAGAAAAGAAGAAAAATTAATCACAACGGTAACAAAAATACCTAACCATTTTTCATTTTCTGAACTTCTGAATTGATTCAAATAATGGGAAAGACAACCTCGAATGAGTGACAAAAACCTTAGAGAACTATTCCAGAACTAAGGATAGATAGAAACGAGGACGACAACATTCTAATTTCTAAATAATAATCAAAAGTCGCATCCAGTAACGTCTCGTTGCATCCGATCATATTTTCCTAATGCCTAATAATTTATTTATCAAGGTAAAAGACTACTTGAGTGATTGAACCGGTGTAAGCAAAGTTACTTACACCACAACAAACAAATGGGCCCATATTCACGTTAATTAGATAATGGACCCATATTCGGGTTAATTGGATAGTGGGCATACGGCTAACACAAAGGTTTACTCTTTTTCTTGAGATTTTAGAATTTGTGGGACTAATCAAATGTTTTTGTTTTTTGGTACGATCTAATTTGAGACTACAGGACCAGAGATTTGGGAAAATACAATGGGTAATGTTGATATATTTGTTGCTGGGATTGGAATTGGTGGTACTGTAACAGGCACAGGAAGCTTCTTGAAGATGATGACCAATGATAGTCTTATATGGTTTCCTTAGTTCTGACCATCCTTTAAAACATAGGTAACTGGCGTTGAACCATCAGAAAGAAGTGTAAACTACAAGTCTCTCTACAGGTTTTGAGAAGACCATGAGGGGACTGAGAGTGAATCAAACAGTTTTTCCGAAGATTAGATCAGAGACCATCTTACCTAGTCTTCTTCTTCTACTCACTCATATCTTGAGGCTCAAGTTACGGAAGTGTATGGCTGAACAAGTAAAGTTTGGGTACCTACACTGATCTGAACTAAGAGTGCAAAAATTACTAGTACTCGGATATAAGAATGAATTTGAAGTTGATTGAGAGTGCAACAATGTCTTGAAACGATCAACTAAAAGGTTGATGCAAAACAATTATATTAAAAATCGAATACCAACTTACAAAAGAAAGTGATGCAAGAAAAATCAACAAAAGAAAGTATCAACAGTCAAATTTCATCCTATTTCTAAAAATGGGATTATTATAGCTAAGACATTATTGTGCAAATCCTCTCAGAGATACTTTTATTTAAGCTTTGCCTGTCAGATTCCTACTCATATATTTATGAGAGCTCAAATCGTAAGAGATTGTAATTTGTAACCTTTCCTATTTCACTGGGTTCCCCACGTACATCTGTCTCAAACTGAATAAAATTTGATTTGTATGCATAAGGGGGCAACTAACACAAATAATAATATAAGACTACCTACCTCTTAAAAAACCGAAGACACTTTCTTTGTTCTTTCGAGAAATGAGACGCGAGTACATTTTCAAACGGACAAGACATGGAAGATGTAAGCTCAAGAACTTGGAGCTTGAGAAGCTGTTGCAGTGGTGGAGTTTTGGTTCGTGTACTTGTGTTACACACACAGGATGGTGTGTGACACACGCTTCGAAGAATAAAAAGGAAACATCAAGATGCGATTATGTGGGATATTTCCATATGCTTTGGATGACGAAATAAGCATTAAAAGAATATTATTAGATCACAAATTGGAAGATTTGGTGATGCTAAAATATAGGAAATATTATATTAGATAATAGGAAAAGGTTATTTAATATATATTGTGGTTTTGACCTAGTTTTAGGGTTAGAACTTTCACGTTGTAATTCTCAAAAAGAAACACAAAGGGTTTTGGGGTTTCATAGCTGAGTGAATTGGTAGACTTGATCAACAGGTGTTGAGTCAAGGAAGTTGGGTATGTTAGAAATCGATCCGTGTTGAGTCGTGTAATTCAGATCAAACAAGTCTGTAAGAGATTGTGTAAAAGATTTCTAATAAAAGAGATTTGTGTTCTGGAATTATTTTGTGCCTTGTGTTTTCGCTGTATCTCGAACTTACAGAAGATACTGCATGGAATGTGCATGCGTGTCACGTGCAGCGAATTTACTGTCTCCTTTGGTTTTGCATAACGTGGAGGCTCATTAGGTTGACCTTTTTATCCGCTCCAACGGAGGATGTAGAAACTAGAAAAGAAAGGTCGAACCCCCTGATGTAAATAGAAAATGAAAAACAGAAGAAGATAATAGACCGACCCCCTGATGTAAATAGAAAATGAAAAACAGAAGAAGATATATAATACCTAACGATCGAGCGTTGTCAACAAGAAAAATAGCTAATAATCGAACGACCACGATTCAATCGTGCCGAAGAAAGAAGAACATTGGACCCTCAAACTACGGGAAACATTTTTTTTTTCTTTTTGTCAAGATAAAAAGCTTATATATTTCCAAATTTGGATTATAATAATCCAATTTCCAAAAACTAGAAAATAATATATTAATGTGAAAATCGTATTTAGAGGGTAAATTTTTTGGCATTGTGTTATATGCATATGTAGAATGTAGACTAGTATAGTTCAGTATTCTAACTTGTAAAAAATTACTAACTCTGTATATGTCAATTTTCTATGTGCAAGTTTTCACTCTTTTGAAAGCCTAAGTTACAAAAAAAAAAAAAGTTTTCACTCTTTTTCACATACGAGTATCTTAACATATACATATATTCTGTACGTATAATACGTATAATCCTATACATCCTTTTGATCTTCTATTTGTATAGATATCGAGACGTTTCAGCTTTGTTCTGACATTTTCCTAAAAAGAAGAAAAAAGTGAATTTCAGTTCCAATTTGTTTTCTGTGAATTTTTCTTGCTGATCGCTGACCTCTATCTCTCTCTCTCTACTTCTGGACTTTCTCTTGAACAAAGGTAATTAATCACTCGATATTTCATATATAGGTTCGGTCGAATTTTTATTCTTTTTGAACACTATAAAGGTACGGTCGATATATTTGTTTTTCAACATCTTCCTTATAACTTTGTCTTTAACTTGAACCCTCACTGCAATATATCTGTGTGTGATTTGATAAGTCCAGGTTGGTGACTCTTCTACTTTTACATCTTTTCTCTTGTTTTCTGTCCAAGAAAAGGTAATTGGTTTTGTACGGTTACTATAGATTAAAGAACCGAAGAAGGAAACAAGAACAACAAAAATGAGCAGTGAAGGAGAAATGGAGGAGAGTCTAATACGTGTAGGATCAGACGCTAAGGGTCAGAGCAACATTATAGAGAGTCTCTATCTGAGAGCAAAGATTTGGAGCGAAGTAAGCAAAATGTGGAGAATAGCATTGCATTCCTCTTTGTTCCGCATGACTTCGTTTGGGAGCATCATTGTGGCTCAAGCCTTCATCGGTCACTCCTCTGAGTTGGGTTTAGCCGCTTATGCTCTCCTCCAAAGCACATTCATTCGTTTTCTCTATGGTTTAACGGTATACAAGCTGCTTAGTCTTAGTTTAGTATGCATTAATAGAAATAGTTCTTTTAGTCTTCGTGGTTGTTACTATATAGGGTGGTATGTCAAGTGCGACGGAGACATTATGTGGACAAGCATACGGTGCAGAACAGTACCACACAATGGGGATATATCTACAACGTTCATGTCATGGATTGTGGACATTGCCGTGACCACGTTGTTTCTACCGTTTATCATATTTGCGGGTCCTATTCTCCGTCTATTAGGCCAAAACGTTGATATCACGAGGACCGTTGATGAGATATATCCTTGGATGATCCCTTATGTCTATAGCTTAATCTTCACTATGACAATACAAATGTACCTCCAAGCACAAATGAGGAACGCTATTGTAGGCGTTCTCTCGGTCTTGTCCTTGGTTCTTGACCTCATGGTCACATGGTGGTGTGTGAGTTTTATGGGGATGGGGATTGGTGGTGCGCTCCTCGGGCTTAATGTGAGCTCGTGGTCTTTGGTATTGGCTGAGTTTGTGTACGTTTTTGGTGGATGGTGTCCGTTCACTTGGTCAGGATTTAGTACTTCGGCTCTTGTTGACCTGATTCCTATGCTCAAACTCTCCATATCTTCAGGCTTCATGATCTGGTAATTACTAAGTTTTAGTAAATTTATTTAAACAACTTATATGTTGTATAACATAAACTAACGCTTGAAGTGGGATCCAACTTATTAATTTTTGGTGTAAAGTGATATTATATACTGAGGAATGTTTATACTTTTGATAATTTTATTTCCTTCATTTAACAGCTTAGAGTATTGGTACCTGAGCTTCCTTGTCTTAATGGCTGGTTATACAAAAGATGCAAATATCGCAATCTCTGCTTTCTCAATATGGTAAACTCAAGATCTTCAGAGCCATTCACATATTTTTCCAATCAATCTGAATTTCATTCAATGCAAAATAGATATTCTTTATATAAATCATCTTGGAAATTTTCAGCCAATACATATATACATTGGAACTCAATATATGCCTTGGCTTCTTGGGTGCAGCTTGGTAATGCTCACAGGTTTATAAATGTCCAGCCTAAGAATATTCATAGTTAATAATATTAAACGATATATTATGTTTGATTACATGCATCGTATAGCGTCCGAGTGGCTAACGAGTTGGGGAAAGGAGATGCAGCTGCAGTGAGATTTTCTATCAAAGTGATACTCACAGTATCGACAATCATGGGAGTGATATTCTCTGTTCTATGTTTAGCATTTTGCGGTCAGATATCGTATTTGTTTTCCAATAGCAAAGAGGTTTCGAAAGCAGTGGATGATCTATCGATAATCCTTGCCGTATCAATCTTACTTAACAGCATTCAACCTGTACTCTCAGGTCACAATAAAAAAAGTCATGTATATTTAATGTTTTTATACATAAAATAGAGGTTTTGGTTTTCTTCACATGTCTAGTAACTAATGAAAACTAATTAGATAAAATTTAAATGGCTTAAAATGATAGAATAAAACAGGTGTGGCAGTTGGAGCAGGGATGCAAACTATGGTGGCAGTTGTGAACTTAGTTTCATATTATGCAGTTGGTATTCCTTTGGGTCTCATCCTTACTTATGTTTTCCATCTCGGTGTTAAGGTAACCTTAATTTTGCTTAGTACTAATTAGAATATACTATAAGAAAATTATATTACCAAGTACATTTCATTGTCTGATCATTGTAGGGACTCTGGTCTGGAATGTTGGCTGGTATTGCTAACCAAACAGCGATATTGTGTTATATCATTTACAGAACTGACTGGGAATTAGAGGTAAGCAATTACATTAGTTAAACTTCCTTGAAGTGGAGAAAAAATATGTATATGAAAAAGCTTGAAGATCTTGTATTGTGTAGGTTAAAAAGACAAGCGAACGTATGAAAGCCTGGAGCATGCAGCCATCTCATGAAGAGTCGAACGATTCGAATCCTATAAGAGAAGATGAGAGGAAGTGAGAAGTGTGTATAAACTGTTCCCTAGTGAATGCATAAATATTTTCCGTTGATAATGCAACTCCAGTTAATAGATAACATGACTTCCACACTCATCGTTACAAGCATTCAAACGTTATACTATAGATATCATCTGTACAAGCATTTATAATTCCTTTCTGCATATCAGACACTTGAGAACAACTTAATCATGCAAGTTTGTTTCTTTTCTCCAAAAAAAATTGATCATAATAGTCATGCCAGTGTATCTACGTCACTTCAAAATCAAATCCAGCTTTGCAACAAAAAAAAAGTAATTACATCGGACTATATAATAAGGATAATTCTTAGTTTTAAACTTAAGACTAAAAGCAAATTATTTGCCGAACAATTTCAGCAAAAAAACTGATTATTTATTACACTGAATTTTTAAAATTATTATATAAATACAGATAGAAATTATAAGAAAACTGAAAGTAAATATGTAAAATTTATTATTTGTACAATAGATTGAAAGCAGGCAAATCTCTGATGCTAGAAACATCATCCAGCGCTAGCTCACGTTCCAATTGTGTTCTCGTTGATTTCAGAACTTCCTGCCAAATAATTTTTTTACGAGAACCGGTTAACACATAACCAAACCGAAATTTCCAAACTGTAAACAAGCCTGGTTCAACGACGTTTCTTACATTGAATTCCATGTAAGAAGCTCGTTTGGCAAGCCATTGAGCATCCATCATCTGGAAAGCTATACAGTAAAGATTATCAAACGCCATTTCATCTTCCTCCAGAAACTCCAAGAACCTTATCCCAGCTACCGTTGATGGTTTACCTGTAAAAGAAAACACTTTAATATATCATCTGTTTTCACTTGGTTAATTCTTGAGCATTTTTACCTGACTGGAGATCTAGCATTTGTGCCAGCATGAATGAGATATTGATGCCAGCGACCGCGAAAGGGTATTCCCATTCAGCTCTTGTTCCATCTTGTTTATGTAACAATCTTTGGAATGATTCCTATCATGATGAAACACACAACTCTTGTTAGATACGTTGTGGCATCAAAGATGTATATGTGAATGGGAGAAGCATCACAAACCGGATAGGTCTTGGCAAAGAAGATAAGATTCTCCAGTGATATATAACCTCCACCTCTATAAAAAAGTTTATGCAGCTCATCATCAGCAAAATGACTAGTGATGAAGGAGATTCAAACAAGCAAATCTACAGCTAGTATGTACCGAAAATCTGTTGAAGGGTCTGTTCCTTGCCAACCCATCTCCTTCCAGAGTTCGGATTTAAGAGGTGGCAGCTCCCTCTGTGGATAAGCAAGCCTCCATAGTTGTCTAAGTGCATCCTGTGAACCATGCAATTACATAAATCTCCACAAAAATTTTGATAAGTGGAAGTAATATAAGCAAACAGAGAGTTCATGAGAAACAACTTACTTGATGCTCCATTCGAGATCCATCAAACGGTATTTCAATTCTTCTCTTAATGTTTCTCAGCCTTTCTTCCTAGTAAAGAGGTAATCAAAATGCAGAATAGACATCAAAACTGGCAGTGTGACAGTCAAATTGACCATATCATTTGAACATACCTGCAAAATGCTAAGAGGAGGTAGCAACGGCCTTCCACCAGAGACTAAATGAGGCAGAGAAAGAAACCTCCCAAAAAGCGAGCCAGATCCAAACACAACTTTGGCTGCCAAAAACCAAGAAACAAGTTGAAAAATGTGATAATCCCTCTTTTAAACAATCATTGATAATAAACAAAGACAAAACCAAACCAAACCTATCCACTGAGCCCATTGTGCAATCAACTGAGAAAAGATCAATGTCCAATGACTTTCCCGTTTCTTCCGTTCTTCTTCCCAAATATCCTCCAGAGTACGCTCCTAAGAGAACACATCATCACAGATAATAATAATGAATAAAAGGGTTCCTTCCTCTCAACTCTATTTAGAAAAGAAAAAACAAACACACTAACCTCATTGTACACAGCTTTACTATCATTACCACTAGTACTACTACTTCCCAACAAAGGCTCGCTCAAAGTATCAGAGTCTGTAGCATCATAACGTTCATACTTTCTCCCATCTACATCCCCGTGATGAAGCCTCCTCCTAAGAGTCGCTGATGCCATCTTGTAAATCAATATATACCACCGAATAAGCCCCTTCACAATCAATCAATCAAACAAATTAAAAAAAAAAGACATGAGAATCTGAGACTAATAATGTCTTTGCTAATATGAAACCATAATGCAGTAGAAATGCTAAAAAAGCCTTTCAATTTGATTACAGAACAGATCTAGCAAACTATACACCAACCATTCACAAAACCCTAATTTTCAATCACAACGGAGATGCCGAAACACACAACAGAGATCTCAAATCCAGATTTGTAGGAATAATCTAAAGGAAGAAGGAAATGAAAATCTGGAAAGTGGGTTTGGTAGAGGATCTTACAGGGAAGGTGATCTTCGGTGAAAGATGAGAGCTTTCCTTCGAGAGAAAGGTAGGAATAGGAATAGCTCTGCAAACCCAGAGGAAACTGTCGCCGCCAACTCCAGATTTTCCAGAAAATTGTTCTTATTTTTTTATTTAATTTTCTCTCTTTCCTTTCTTACTACGTTACTTTAGTTTGATTAATTAATTAATGTTGTGGTTGGTCAACGACGTGTATGCTTGCTGCAGGCTAAGTATCCGGTTCACATTTCCGGTTTAGATATCGGAGATTGGCCAAATATTATTTTATTTAATCCGTTCGTTTCCGACACTGGATGCTTCCGTTTCCGGACCGCCTCCACCACCTAAATTAATTTCCTTTGTCCGGTAGCTTTGGCAATCAAACAACAACGATCCATGTTGTCGTAATCCAAAAGCTTTTTCTAAACACCGGCGCGCATGATTGGTTATGAGTAACAAAAGTATGAAACTTGTATTTGAAATTATAGTTTGTTTTCTTCTAAATAGAGTAATTTGCTCTTCCAACAATCAGTTAATATCATTTTATCAACATTTGAAGATTTGAAGTTATGTCTTCATAAACGCTGTTGTTTTGCTTCAAAGCCTTTGTCATTATTATCCTAGTGGAAGGGTTTCGATTGATTGTAGTACTGTGGAGACCAAACCTGCGGTTTTTGTCCGAACCGAACCAAAATTTCAGATTTTGATTTGGTTACCGTTTTCAGTTTGGGAGGATTTTAAAAATAATTTGGTTTTTGGTTTGGTTTTTAAAAAATAAGAATAAAAACCAAAAATAACCAAAAAATTGAATCGAATTTAACGGAAATAACTAAGTTTAACCGAAAATATTCATTTAAAAAAAATTATATCGAAATTAACCGGAAAAAATCGTGATGGAGCACAAGGAATTTTACAGCAGCCAAAAAGGTATAGTATCATTTCAAAGTTTCCTTAGAACCTTTTCATCAGCTTATGAGTTCTCACCACAATGTCATCTATCTGTTGTTGTTGCCTTGTAGGGAAAGTTTTAGATATCCTCTAAGTAGTATGGCTGGAAAAGAAATGAATCGAGAGAGAGAGAGACAGAGAGGAAACAGCTGAGAGTTCTTCCATGTGTGATCATTATGAGGAGTAAACTTCTTATGTGTATGAAGTTTTGAAACAACATTCTCTATACCTTAGAAATCTCAATCTGATCTTTCTTTGGAAACAGAGAGACCTGGAATCGATGGGTTTCAGATTATTGGAGAAGCAATACCTGGAGAAAAAGGTTCCTGGTTGCGGTTTTCCAGTACGAGGAACCACTATGTATGTTTCAGGTAAATTTCTTTGAAAATCTTATGGTAATAAGAGTCTTTGAAAAAAAAAACTTAAAACTAATTAAACAGATGAAAATTAATGCACGTCTGTTTGTTTATTCTTGAGAAGTGGGTGAGGCATCTTGAAGATGGCCAAAGGCAATATCGAGGGTGTAACCTTGATGTATTTATCTTACTGGTTTTTGTCTCAGCTATTTAGAAACTGAACTTAGTACCGTGTGGAGAGTCAACAAAAAAATTTGTTCGGATAAGTTATGATGGATCTTCACATCCTATAAGCACTCTCAATGTTCGGTACGTAATAACATAACATCTCTTTACTTTTCTCTAGCAGTTTTAGCGTATTTTTTGTTCTACAAACTCACTTTAAAAATCATTATTTTTTTGCGTTTTTAACTAGCATGCGTGATACACACTATTCTTGTTGGTTTTGTTAAGCTAGATGGGCTTCACACTTAAAACCAATTGGTAATTAGTGGAGAGACTCATCTATCTTATATATTAGTAAGGATCCCTTCCAATACCCGATGTGGGACACTTTGTGTCTAATACGCCCCCTCGAGATGATGGTTCTTTGAGCATCAATCTCGGAATGCTCGGGCAAAGATCGATGGGCCAACTTTGGGCCAGATCGATGTGGATCGGGTTGGACTGCGTGGATCGGGCTCTGATACCATGTTAAGCTAGATGAGCTTCACACTTAAAACCAATTGGTGATAAGAGGAGTGGCCCATCCACCTTATATATTAGTAAGGATCCCTTCCAATACCCGATGTGGGACACTTTGTGTCTAATAGGTTTCTATACAATTATGCTATCCTCCATGCTCAATTATTATGTTATGAGTATATATACTACTAGTAATATACTTTATTTTCATGAGGGCAGGCACTGGACGAACGCAGTAAAGGACGAGTTTGAAGTTAATGTCTGTGACTACAGAACAGATCCATCCTCGAGTTTTGCAATCAAGTTTACTTAATTCTGCGATTTATGTTTTTATTATTGAGTAATAATTGTTGTAGCTAATTTTGTTTTTGTTGTCGTTTAGGTATTTGTTTCCAGTAATTACAGTATCCTATATAGACTAAATTAATTATTTTTGGTTTGAGCTTTGGTTTTAAATCAAGCTAAAAGGTAACTCTTTCAAAAGATGAGTTTATATATAAACCTAATTAACTTTAGCTAGTTGGCACAACAACAACCAGACCCGTCCCTTCCTTAAAGCTAATAAAGCATTAGCTTTAGGTCACCAAATATTAACCGAAAAATGAGGCCACATATCCAAATTATATTTTGGTCTAGTGACTTAGCTTCTTAATTGAAAACATACTTCTAGCGAGATGAGTTTCGAGATTTGCTATAAACAAAATATAAATTCTGCCACTTGTTATTTTGATTATCATTTTGTTTTGTTTATACTTTAAACTATTTTTTTCTTCACCTTATAATTATCTTTTATTCTCCTCTTTTGTTCCATTTGTTTTTTGTATTTTTTTAGTTTCACTAATCATTTTCTGCATATTGCATATGGTTTAAATTTCCTCAAAAATACACTAGTATATTATTAGATAAAAATAATAACCATCAACACATTTTAAATAAGTCAACATCTTTTTAAGTAAATGATTCATATCTGTTAACATATATAAATTAAACTACTAAATTTACAAACAAAAATTTGACAAATGCTAGTAAATTAACATTAACATATTTACTGATGATTTATGTATTTTATGTTATTTTCTAAATATTTATACAATTTACTAAAACTATAAATAAAAATATTTAAATATGAGGCCACATTTAAATAAATTTGCTTTAAGCCACAAAAATGTTTGGGACGGCACTGACAACAACAACAAAGGGACAACTCTAGGCTCTAGCCATGTGCAAATAGTATGTGTACGTAATCATCTAACAATATACTACTAAAATTCACAGTTATCTTAAACCCACAAGAGGGTCTCATATATCATGAAATCAACCTTACTTTGATCTCGATTAAGTCATAATTCATAGAATGACAGGATGTCAACTTTTTAATGGATATGATTTCCTAACTTTTTTAGTTACACAAATGATGGTGTTTTGAATCGCAATTTAAAATCTGTTACTGAGATTAACTTATATGATTAACTAAGACTTTTAATTTTAACAACCGTTTCAAAACTAATTTAATGCATTAAATAAATGTAACGATTGTTATATGTACTCGTTTCAGTATATCAATGGACAATGATACAACTGCTATGCGTATATGTGTTATTTTATAGAGCATATGGCAAATAGTTGGAGAGTTCTTATCAATCATCGATCTTCCAATAAATTATAATTTATGAAGGAGCTTATAAGGAGTATATTAATCATCGTAAGATTCTTCTTACAATACATTTTCATATACCGTATCAAAGATGTTCGCGCGATGAAAAATTCGACTTTGCTATTTAAATTAGAAAACAAAAACGGAAAAAAAAATCACAATGCATACAGCAGTTAAAATTGTTTTTATTACTACGTGGTACGTACGTACGTTGATATCGATATATACTTTTGTAGTCACTAGTCAGTAATACACATGATGTAAACTACTCTACTGTATTTTCTGACCACAAATCTATAGATTACGTGAATAAACTCTGTCATCCACGTGGCCCATGTTCTAGTATTCCACCTTCGTCAACACTTCACCAACCATTGTTAATTATGCCTTGAAAAAGACTAAACCACTCTCCTTTTTCTTTGTTAAGCACAAACCTTTTCTTTACTCAACATATATAAAACTGAGCTTTTACTTTCACCATGATCATACGGTAATAAGTACTGGAACATACTATCACTTACATTTTCAAAATTTTGATAAGTTAAACTCCATTTATTCCCCCACTACCCCATTTCTCATGAGGGATGCATTATTTATTTCAAAAAGATACAAATGGAAGCATAAAGCAAAAGCTAAAGAACAAACAGAAATAAATAAATAAATAATATTCTGCGCACCTTTAGTTATAAAAGAAGAACATCCACTTAATTAACCAAACTTCACTAAATTAGTATGACTTATTCTTGGGTTCACCCCTATAGTGAACCTAGAGGTTCACCCAACCAATAGGAATCACTCATTTCACAATTGATATCTTTTAAATAAAGAAATAAAATATTATCAAGTTATATTATGTTTTTAAAATAAAAATGTTAAAAATAAATAAAAATAATAATATATGCAAAAAAATTAAAAATATTTTAAATCCGTCATCAAAACACTAAGCCTAAACTCTAAAATTTAAATTGAAAACATTAAACATTAAATCTTAAAAATACCAAATCCTTAATCCTAAAAAAAAGTTTAGGATTTACCCAAAGGTTTAGGATTTAGAGTTTAAGATTTAGGGTTTAATATTTCGATGACGGCATTAAAATATATAATTTTTTTTGCATATACTAGAGTTTAGGATTTAGAGTTTAAGATTATCCAAGGGTTTAGCATATACCCAAAGGTTTAGGGTATACCCAAGGGTTTAGGGTATATCCAAGGGTTTAGGGTTTATGATTTAGGGTTTAGGGTTTATTTTATTTTTTGAAAATGTTAAAATATATTTTTTTAAATTACTTTTTGTAACTACTATTATTTATATTTGTTTTTATTTTATTTATTTTAAAACATAAAATAACTTGACAATATTTTGTTTCCTTATTTAAAAGATATCAATTGTGAAATGAGTGATTTTTATTGGTTGGGTGAACCTCTATGTTCACTCTAGGGGTGAACCCAAGAATAACTCAATTAGTATGATCATTATCGTATAAAGCTATCATAAACATTTATAATGATATGAATTAACTCAACACTTAACAGACAAGCAGACCCCAAGACAAGGAGATAGAGAGACGCTTCACCTCTCTCTCTTATTCTTCCTTCCTCTATCTCCTCTGCAAGAAACACCATCAATGAGTTCTACAGGAAACCCTAACAATCCATGGGCTACATACGACTCATACAGAGACTGCTCACAAGGAGTATGCAGCGTCTACTGCCCTCAATGGTGCTACGTCATCTTCCCACCACCTCCTCCTTCCTTCTTCCTCGACGACGAAGACGATTCCTCCTCCTCTGACTTCTCCCCTCTCCTCATCGCCCTCATCGGAATCCTCGCCAGCGCCTTCATCCTCCTCACCTACTACACTCTCATCTCCAAGTACTGCCACCGCCGTCGCGAAGCCTCCTCCTCCTCCATCAGCCGAGATCGCGAGATCTCTCTCTCCGTAACGGAAACTCCTAGGCAGGGAAACAACGAGGGTTCGAATCCGGTAGGAGACGGACTCGACGAGACTCTGATTAAATCGATAACGGTTTACAAGTACCGAAAGGGAGATGGATTCGTGGAGTCTTCTGATTGCTCTGTTTGTTTGAGCGAGTTTCAGGAGAACGAGCGGTTGAGGTTGTTGCCTGAGTGCAGCCACGCGTTTCACGTGCCGTGTATCGATACTTGGTTGAAGTCTCACTCTAACTGTCCTCTCTGCCGCGCCTTTGTCGCGGGAGGAACCGTCGAATCCGTCGTCTCCGCGGCGGCGTCTAATCGACGGATCTCCGACTCGATTACCACCGATCACCGTCGTCTGAGTGACGGAGATTCCGTCGTTGTTGATTTAGATCTGGAAACTACCGGATCTCGGGATGAGGCGGTTGTCGACGAGAACGGCGGATCGACGCCGAAACCACCGGAACTGCGGGGATCTAGAGGCGGAGGAGATCAGGTAAACCCGAGATCGGACGCCGCCGTGGTTTTGATCGCCGATATACTCAGGGAGATTGAGGACGAGGAAGAAGCGGCGGGTGTGGGGACTTCTCGGCGTGGAGAGGATGAGGAAGGAGAGAAGACGCCGCCGTCGTCGGAATCGGCGGCGAATCAAGGAACCGGAGGAATTTCGAATTTTCTGGGGCGGAGTTCAATGGCGGGTAAATTTGTTAGAACCAGAAATTACCGTTTACCAAATTGAAGAGAAAAAAATTGATTAATATTTTAGGGGATTTGGATTTATTTTTAAAAAGTCAAAATGCGAGTTGGCTTATACGATTGGTTATCTTATACCGGTTAGAGAGAATCGTTGTTAAACCATTTGGAAACAGAGAGCAATTTTCCCTCCTTTTATGTAAAGTTTTGAAATTACTACTTTAAATTTATTCTGTTCGCTTTTCATGTTTTTTTTTCATTTTATGACGTTGCCATCTGGAATATAAGTAGCATATCATTTTTTTTTTGAATGAATGTAAAATTTTTATTCAATCAAAAACTTTGTACATCAAGTGCTACTATGAAAAGAAAGAATCAAAAAAATTAAAACTATGGGAGGCAAGAAAACTTGCAAATTTCCAAGTTTAGGATTGTTCTTGACGTGATTCAAACCAGGTGATCAGTCCATCTTCCAGATACTGTTGCCTTTAACACTTTAACCGATAGCAGTCTGAGCCTTACTAAATTCTCATACTATACGTTTCATCGCATTTAATAAATATTCTCTTTTCAGATAATTTTAATGATTAAACATATGTTTGCATTCCTGTTGATGATTTTTTTTATAAGAAAAACTATGATGTAAGAAAATCATTTACATCATTATGTAAACAAACATATAATGTTACAAAAGAATACAAGATCCAACCACGCGAGTGTTTTCATTTCACTACAACTTCTATTCCCATTTTAAATTCAAATGTCATAAAAACATGTCTATTAAAATGAAGTAAATTTTTTACATATCTAGTAAGTTAGTGACCCGAAGAAAAATTCAAAGAAAATGTTATTTGTAGTTTGATTTTTAGCACGATCTCTACGTCAAGGTTTCGGTTTCCAAATATAAAAAATCCTTAGTCATTAATGAAAGAACAAAACTTGGGTTCACCCCCTGTGGTGAACTCTCAAATTCACTTCAATTGTTAATACCAATCAAAATACCATGTAAGATTAATAAAAAAAGGAAACAAAATTAAAAAAAAGGCAAGAAATAAAAAAGACGTAGACTAATTTTTTTATCGCCATCCATGGCTTCTTCTTCATCACTTACACAAAATATTGAAAGCTTTTTTATCATCCACACAGAATATTGAAGCTTTATTTGTCAAATTGGTAAACCCAAAACACTAAACTCTAAATTCTTGGGTAAATTCTAAAAAACTAAACCCTAAACCCTTGGATAAACCCTACGTCCTTGGATAAACTTTAAACCTTTAGAATATCTCTTTACCCGAGGGTTTAGGGTTTACCCAAGGGTTTAGGGTTTAGTATTTAGGGTTTAGGGTTTAGTATTTTGGGTTTAGATTTAAGATATAAGGGGAGAGGATTGTAGACACCAATTTGACAAATAAAACTTTCAATATTTTGTGTAGATGATAAAAAAACTTTTAAAATTATGTGTTGGTGATGAAGAAAAAGCCATAGATGGCGTTACAAAAATTAGTCGGCATATTTTTCACTTTTTTCCATTTTTTTCTTTTTAATTTTGTTTCCTTTTTTACTAATCCTACATGACACTTTGATTGGTGCTAACAATTGAGGTGAATTTGAGAGTTCACCGTAGGAGGTGAACTCAAGTCTTGTCCTTAATGAAATATATGTGTTTATCAAATTTTGGTAAATTAGTTACAAAAAAAAAAGTTTTTGGTAAATTATCACCACCACAATGGCAGAATGACATCATCCATTTCATGATCAAGCTATGTAGACACAAAATGAAAAGATGTCTTCATAATTTTCAAGGCATTAATGGTCCTAAAATCAAGGGTGTTTGAATATCTCACACCTACACACACTATCACCCTATATATCTAAACACAAGTTCCAGAGGAAAATTCATTCTAAACACTCATAGCATATCTTGATCTTTTCGTGATGGCTAAAAGCAGCTCAACCTCAATTCTCGTAGCTGTTATCTTCTTTGGCCTGATGATCGTGTTTTCATCGGCTAATAAAGTGTCTCGTCTAGACAACAACCGAAACAAAGTAAAAGAAGAAGATCTTCAACTTCAAGGGTTCCACCCTAGAGAATGTATGGATGCCATCAAGAGTGTGGAAGGTTGTTTCGAGGCAATTCATGGGCTATTCAATGGACATCTTGGTGAGTTGAAGCATTCTTGTTGTAAAACACTTAATGGGCTTTCTAAGAATTGCTGGTCCACTTTGTTTCCCAGGAAATTTTACCTGCGCATCACAATTAAACTGATGTGTCTTTTGTAAGTTTTAACACGATTCACGAGACCGTGAGACATAAAACATTCGCATTTTGTTACTATCCAATTTATTTGTACTGAGCCTAATTGCTGACGTAAAAGAACAAAACTGCTGACGTAACACATCTGATAATGATGGTTGGCCTTTCCAACATATATATATATAATGTCACAAACCTTTCCAGCATATAAAATGAGATGTTCTAAAAAAAGAAAGCATATAATGAGATCTAGAAGAAATTTAGGCACGACTTTATATTCGATTTCTTGTATCGGACGTCACAAATTGTTCGAGTACAAGTTACCCCTTCGTTACGATGATTCAATGCAACAAAACGACACTGTTACTTTTGACAAAATCTATTGTCGTCGTACGATACAACGTTGTTGTTGGACTGTCACAATTACAAGCAGAAATACAAATATACACAAAAGTTTTTTCTTTTGTGCAACTATACACAGAAGTTAATAGTTTCATACGATCTTTCGATCAAGGTGGAACAATAATTAACTTTTTTGTATCTTATACACAAAGTTAATTATTTATCCACCTTGATCGGAAGATCGTACGAATTCTATTTATTTTTTTGTTGCCACAGGTACAAGTAAAATATTTAGTTTATGAAAAGGTATTAACTGGATGAATATGCAAGTGTTCTCTTTATTTAATTTCAGACGTATTCGCATATTCTCTGGTTGATGTAGGATTATTAGCATATCTAATCTATTAATCTATTCTATTAATTTTTCAACATGACCGGTTCATATGGGTTAGGTCCAATTTAAAAAAAAAAAAAATATACATACCTTTAATATAACTGCAACGAGACATACAATTTTTATGTAACTACCACTTATTATTGCCTTATAATAGACAACCATTTTTCCGTAACTGCTTCCTTATATTTTTTTTTTCTATGTAACCACCACCACTTTATGATTTGCCGTTGGAATTTAGTGGTTTATTTATTTTTACATAAACAATGTATTTACTGAAAATCACCACAATATGTTACATAGCTAATATTCTTCAATCAGAAAAAGGTAACTGTGTGTTTAGTGAGAACTATCAACAACGCTTAGCAAATATAGTTAACCAAATGTTAAATTGCAAAAAAAAATCCAAAACACTTGATAAATATATATTCTATTAATTCTTCAACATGTCCAATTGATATGAAATTATGTCCACTTTTTAAATTTTGTAACTCCCTTTTAATCTAAACAATAACTTTCCTTCCATCTCGAAAATTAACTGACGTTACACCTTTATATCTCGGCCCAATTGAATAGATTTTAAATCAGATCCATTACTATTATTAGTCCAGTGGGTTGATCCTCACACAGAAAGACTCAAAATAAAATCAGGCCCATTACGTGTGAGTTAGGTCTTGCCGCATTTTCTTTAATACATTTTGCGTTCTAACTCACATGTCAACTCCTTTCTTCATTTTTGTTTGTAAATTTAATCGACAAAGTTATTTATTTTTAAAATATTCAAAGCCTAAAAATATATCCATCCTCATAAGTTTGGTCCAACTATTTGAAAAATCGATTTATAGGTCCGGGTTATGAGTAATTTATGCGGAGTAAATGTGGGTTGATGAATTTTGGATCGTGACTACCCGTCGACCCGCAAAATATTAAGAAAATAAAAATTAAAAAGTAAATTTAAAAAAATACAGGAATTTAAAAATAATAATTAAAAATTTAAATCATGTATAAATTTTGTATTATAAATATACTTTAATAATAAAAATCAAATAATAAAATTTAAAATATATATATATATATAACCCGCGGATAACTACAAAATTAAGCGGAGCGTGTGCGAGTACAAAATTATTTGTTTGCGAGTTGTGCGGATCAGATTTTTTGACCAAAACAAAATTGAAAACCCACGGGTTAGCGGGTCAGCGGGCGAGTTCGATCCGGAACCCAATTTTAACCGTGCGTATGGCAGATCAATTTTTAAATTACTATTATTTAATAAAATATATTTTGATTAATATTTATACATAAATATGATTTTAAAAACAATACAAATATAATCACAAAGAAAAACATATCAAAAATTAAATTTAAAACAAAATATATATCCGCCCTTTTAAGGGCGGGTCAAAATCTAGTCTAATCTATTAAAATTGGAGTACAAAAATAAAAATACCCTGATTTTTTTCATTTATTTACAATCTCATGCCATTGCCTTTATACTCTACCGTTTCATTAACTTCATGACACATCGATTTTGTTTTTTTTTATCATTACTAAACCGGTGCATTCCCAATTTTAAATAAACGGACATAACCCAATTTCAATTAAAGGCAACTCTCCCACGCTTCCTTTTGCCTTGCTGGCCAAACTGAAAATAAATATATAAATAATTATAAGCACTTAAAACTAAATATCATTTATTAGTTTCCAAAATAACTAATTCTAAAATCGTTACCTACATACACGCAAGAATAAGAAAACGACTATATCAAGCAATATTATAGAACAATTCTAACTAATAAATTCAGTAATTCCTAAACTGTATCACATCTAATCTATCTATATTATTAAAGTTAAAGTACACGATTGATTGTTTGGAAACAAAAATATTAAAATAAATGAAATATGTTTGAAAATATGGATAGTATAAATGTGTACTTTTTTTTATTTACACATTTACCCATTTTATTTTCAATAAATTAATAACGAATAGTAATTGTTTAAAAACATAAATAATATATTTAATACCTTTTATTTAAATATTTAGTCATTGTTTTTATAATAAATTAAACAACCTTCTTTTTATATTTATTTTTATTTACAATTCTGTAACTATATTTACAATTCTTTATGGTGAAAATAAAAATACAAACTGAAATATAAATAGTATATTATATAAAATAATTTTTAAAAACAGTATTATTACTTTATTTAGTTTAGTCAAATATAAAAATTTTAAAAGTTCAATTTTAAAAAAATCATATTAATAATAATTCATAGAAAACTAATGCAAAAAAATTAAAATTTTGAAACATGGACAAAAGTAAGAAGAAAAAAATAATGGCTTATGTATTAATAAAAATTAGATCATTATATCAGTTTTAACATATACCAAATAGACTAATCTAATTACCTAAAAACACCGTAAAAAAAATTACCTAAAAATATTGTTTTGTCTAAAATAATCATAAAATAAAATTTAAATTTTATATACATATTTCAAATCAAAATAATAATTTAAATTTGATTTATATCAAAAATTGATTTAAAATATGCATATATTCAAAAAATTATTTTTACTAAAATATTTTCCAATAATCATTATTAAAAAATATTTTCAATATATATAAGAAAAATACATAAATCTCAATAACAAATCTCAATGAAATCCTCATAAATAACTAACAGAGAAGCTACCTAGTAGCTAAACATACCAACGCAAGACTCAAACACCCAATAGTCGACCAGAAGTGGGCTAAGTTCTTTTTTTTTAAATGACCTTCCACGATGAGTGCCTTTTGATGTGCTTCAGCAAGAGTGAGAGGGTTCAACAAGCTAAGACTGTCTTTCATCTCCTGTTCTCGCAAACCACCAATGAAAAACCCCACAATTTGTTGGTTCGTATACTGCACATCAACACGCCTAAAAAGCGAAATAAACTCAGTGGAGTATTCTTCTACTGTTCGCTTTCCTTGTTGCAACATGTGCAAGCGTTGGAACATGGCTTGGTCGTAGTTGAATGGTAAAAACGCCTTACGCATCTTCTTCTTCAACTTATCCCACGAAAAGATTCCTGGTTTTCCTGCACGTGCACGTGACAACTTTTTTTGCGACCACCAAGCTGCTGCTGAGCCACGGAATCGCATGGCAATCATAGGAACCCATAGCTCCAAAGATACGCGTTTGAAGTCAAGAGTCTCTTCCACCGTGACCATCCAATCCAGAAGTTCCTCTGGCGAATGTTCGCCATAAAATTCCGGAAGAAGTTCAATGACATGGTTCTCGTCATGCTCTGCAAACTTCTGCTGGATCATGTCTTGTAGATGCGATGTTGTAGGGTTTTGAGAAAACTCTGCTGAGTAATGAAAGGAACAAAATCTAGTATAAATAGGGCTCTGAATCTAGGGTTTCAGTCGGCCTATAGAAGGTTCCGGCAGACTTTGGAAACAAAATAATGCGTAGATAAAATTAAAGTAAAGTATACATGTTATCTCAATAAAAATATTGGAAAGTATATATCTGTTCTATATTTTCTAATCCCCTATATATTAATTGAGAATCATTTATAAAATTATAACTTATAGTTTGTATTAATTACAAAAGAGACGTGTCAGTCAGTGTAAGAATCGATTTAATAATTAATAGGTCCAAAATCAATTAACTAGAAAATTTACAAAAGAAAATGCCATTATAGCCCTACATACGACCACCATTACATTATAATGTTCTGAACCATTAGCCAACCGGATTCTTAGTAGATATTGCTTTAAACATTATTTCTTTTCAACTCCATCACATTCGAATCGAAATCGTTGGTTCAACCATTCCGTTTATAATAATTAACACTGCTCATTATATAATGCTTTGTTTAATATTATATAAAGAAACTGTCAATCCTAATTTCAATAAACATTCGAATGAAAAATAATATGAACAATGAATACTCGGTAGTTCTGGTGGTAAAGTATACCCTCTAACCCCCCTAGTGACACCTTTTTTCCCAAAAAAAAAAAAAATACGAACAATTGAACAAATAACCCAAGAATATGTTACAACTTCTGATCACACTAACTAACTCAGTGGAAAGTGAATCCTAAATATGAATATATACCAAACATGTTTATATAGCAGTTGTTGAACATACAGTCTGATCAAAAAAATAAATAATTCAAATGATTTCGGTGTAGTTTACTGTTTTTTGAATAATATATATAAGACAAATATGACAGAAAGAATCATGAAAGAGTCTGATTACACCAATTACTCAGATCAAATGGAAAAAACCCGTTTTCTCTTTCCTCTAATCTTCTCTCTTCTGCCTTTCCTCTATCTTCTCCTCCCGTACTCACTCGTCTTCCTTTTGCTCATACTTCCCTCACCTGCCTCCGATTCGTCTTGCTTTTAGGGTCTGGTGCTCGCTCTTGGGTTCCGACGACGATTCTTCTCTCTCTGGTCTCTAACGGGCGTGGGGGAGGTTGTAGTCGGCGTTTAGGTTGAAATTTTTTATTTTGTACTCAGATTGCTCCTGGTTCTGAGTCTTCTCCGTCGGCCTTGGTTTGGTTCAGCGGGTCGTCTGGCAGTGGCGGTGAGTGCTTTGGTCTCTCTGTGGTGTCATGGAAGGTCGGCGCTCCTGAGTTCATTTCCTTCTCTCTGTCGACTCCAGAGAGTACTCTCTCTCATGCTCTGGTTGCAGTGATAATTTCCAAGGTATGATTACTTGTAACATCCTCTTCATTTGCCCGTCTTGTGCTTCATTATTGCCAATGGAGATTATAGACTTCGACTAAATCCCCGAGACCCAGCTACCTTACACCGTGCTCCGGAAAGACCCACATCCGAAGAAATGAGGTTTAACCCACCAGAGACAAGAAGCTCAGCTTTCTTCTTTCTCGCTAATCTCTCAACAAGGACTAATTACAGGAGTCCATTTAGGTTCTGTAATAATTGTTACTGATTTTAACTTTTAATCTTTGATTTGACGACCAAACACTCCTTGATATCTACTTTTAATCTCTTATACTATTAATCTTTTTTTAACTTTTAATCTCTGATATCTACTTGTTACTTTGATCTTTCTTCTAAGTTAAATTTCGAAAAGTGTTAATAGTATGTAACATCCTTGTGTTATTTCTACTACTAATTGTGTATGTATTGATTGAATCTGGAGTTTGATTTGTTGAATTTGAGTTTTTGTAGGTGATGAACCTCCAGAATCTCTTTGTTTATGAAAGAATTGAAGAGACGAGGTATGACTCCTACATCGTTGCTTCAAGACTATGAAGTTGATGTAGATGAGATCAAAACAACCGGTAAAGAAAGCTCTAAAACGACTGCAACTACTACTCCTCCAATTCGACCAGAGTTTGTTAAACCAGAGAGAGCGATCGTTAGCTTTGAACAGCGAAGGGCTTGAGGTCAGATTTTGAACTCTTCTAGTGTCACATAGGCATTTATTAGTTCCTTCTCATCTTAACAGACGAGATTGTGTTTGTTTGTTGTGACAAGGGATTGATTCCACGTGTTAAGATCTTGCTGACGACTGGAGGGACTTTCTTCTTGGGTTTTTGGTCCTTGATAGTCTTAACTCTTGGCGCCTTCTCCGCCCTTTACCTTGTAAGTTAATGTGATCAACATGTGTTTTCTTCTTGAGTTTATAAGGTTTGTCTCTGATTATGTTCTTTTGTCTTTTTTGTTGAAAATGTTAGTACTTTGGAGCAGATTTCGTTCATGATGGAAGCAGGAATCCGGTTTCACCACCACCACCGTACATCGATCCATATGCTCTGTTGGAGGATGAGAGGATATCTGGGATCAATTCTCGTCTAAATTAGCACCACCAACTTGTTCTTTCACAAGTAGTAGTTGCTATATTGTATATTGTTTGCACTCAAGTATATTACTTCATAAATAACCAGATCTAATGCACATAAATCATTTCGTATAAATTAATTATAGATATCCGTAAAATAACAATTCCCTTTTCACTTTTAGCTCCTTGATTGCGTTCGCTTAAAACCTTATCTGGCGTTGATATTGACACATGTTCTAACATATGATGTGATGGAAACGAGAACGGTAATAAAAAAGCACAAATCGAGTAGAGTAAAAACCATATCAGAGTTAAGATGGCAAGAGGGAGTTAAAAACCAGAGTAGAAGTCAAAGATAGCAAGAGACAGATAGTTGCAAGAAAATACAAACTAAGGACTCGTCACACGAATGTTTCGAGCCCCCTTCACGCAAACATAAAAGGATAGCAGAAAAGCCAAACACAATATCCATGTTTCTCCAACACACTGATCTTAGTACTCCTCACCTTGGTCATCCTCATCGTCCCCACCTTCAGCACCAACCTCTTCATAATCCTTCTCCAACGCTGCAAGAACCTCACGTGACGTGGGTCACACTTTGCCATCATGGAAGCTGGCTCGAAGGCGCTGTTTGTGATCTCAGCAACAGAGAGCTGCTCGTGAAAGGCTTTCTCTGCAGAGATGACAGGAGCGTAGGATGAAAGCATGAAGTGGATTCTTGGGTATGGGACCAAGTTGGTTTGGAACTCTGTCACATCCACGTTCAAAGCACCATCGAACCTTAGTGAAGCAGTCAAGGAAGAGATAACCTGAGACATAATCAAGATTAACATGAGAAACGAACAAGCAACACGATTAGTTTTAAAGAATCGGTATGAGACAGGATCAAGATTAACAACATCAGAAACGAACAAGTAACGAATTTAGTTACAAGATAATACCTGAGAGACGAGACGGTTAAGGTTGGTGTAGGTTGACCTCTCAATGTTGAGGGAACGTCTGCAGATGTCGTAGATAGCTTCATTGTCGAGGAGGATAGAAACATCAGTGTGCTCCAAGAGCGAGTGAGTGGAGAGGACACTGTTGTAAGGCTCAACAACAGAGGTGGAGACTTGTGGAGATGGGTAAACAGTGAACCCGAGCTTGGACTTTTTCCCGTAGTCAACAGAAAGCCTCTCAAGGAGAAGAGATCCAAGAACATATCCAGTTCCTCCACCAACAGAGTTGAAGAAAAGGAACCCTTGGAGACCAGTAGTACAGTTATCAGCGAGCCTTCTGATACGGTCCAAGCAGCAGAGATTAACAATCTCCTTCCCAACTGAGAAAAATGATTTCAAACGCAAACTCAGTTAATAATAGAGCCAACAAAATAGAGTTGATGATGAGTTAGATATATTACAGGTGTAGTGGCCACGGGAGAAGTTGTTAGCTGCGTCCTCTCTACCGCTGATGAGCTGTTCAGGGTTGAAAAGCTGACGGTAAGTACCGGTCCTGACCTCGTCTATCACAGTGGGTTCAAGATCGACAAAGACAGGACGTGGGACGTGCTTTCCAGCACCGGTCTCGCTGAAGAAGGTGTTGAAAGCATCGTCACCTCCACCAACAGTTTTGTCACCAGGAATCTGTCCATCAGGCTGTGACATTCAAGATCCAAAACCAATACATCAGCATATATATACGAAACAGATCTTGAATCAACAAATAGCAATCAATCACAGGAGACTATTATAAGAAACGGATCTCGAATCAGACACATACATTCTTGGAATCATCCTTCTCCAACGCTGCAAGGTCCTCACTGAGCAGCAGCAGCAACAAGAGAATAAGAAACGGAAACTCTTTTTTTTTTTTTTTTTATTGAATAAGAAACAGAAACTCTTCATAGTTTTTTGACGACGCATCCCGCCAATGTAGCCAACACTGCAACGAAAACTGCTTTAGCGAAGAATGAAGATGAAGAATCGTTGATCTGCTGAACTCCTAGCTTCTCCTTTTTGCTCTCGTCTCTAATCTCCCCCTCAACTCCAATGCCATAGGACGTACTTCCGATTTTAGCAGCGACGTTTCCTTTCCACAACTTGCGGTTATGGAAGCTGATCGGCTCCATCGTGGTACTGTACGAAGAAGAAGACGTTGCAACTTGATCGATTGGTGGATGTGAATCTCTGATGCGAAGCGATTCTCGACGTCGGAGAAGACGAGTTTGACTCTGATTTGACGACGACGAAGAAGACGATATTGCAACTTGCTCGATCGGCGGATTGATCTGTGAGCGATTCGCGACGGAGAAGAAGTCTGTTGTGATAACGGAATGGCGGAGAGATTCGCGTCGGCGAAGACGATTCTGGGAAACAACAGTCGGTTAGGGTTTCTATTTTTTTTACTTATCAACAACAACAACAAAATCATTTAGGATGTGTATATATATTACCTCAGGCGCGAAACCGCGAAACCGCGCTCGCCTGTTCATCATCGATCCCATTTGCTCTTCTCTTCCCTCCTCGTCAAATGTTGGAGACGTTCTGTTTAATTTTTTTTTTCCCCCTTCGTTCTCTTCAGCTGTCCGAGATGCTGCAATTGCTTCTTCTCTTTTTTTTTTTTTCTCATTAAATTAATATATAATATCGCTATAGTTTCCTTCCTTTTAAGATTCTTTAATTAATTAGTACTAGAAATTTTATTCGTTCAAAAAAAAAAGAAGAAATTTTATTCGTTTTGTTTTGTCCAAATATTTCAATGTCATCTTAACTTAGACACTTATTTTTAGTATAATAATAATAATAATTTAATTTATTTCTTTTGCTGTTAACAATTAAGTCTTCAATTATTTTCATATAAATTAGAGAATGTTTCGAAAAAAATATCGTCTCACTCCCGGCTCCCCTACTGTTTTGGTGCAGAATTCAATTCTTTTTGATCAAACATAGCAAATCTTTTCAGCCATATCTGCTTTCCCTATCAAAAATATGAAAATGATTCCTTCCACTACCATTATCATTGTTAATGAGAATCAAGCATTCTTTTGGATATTTTGATTAAAAACCCCAAAATCAAAATCTAAAAACCAAATTCTCCACTTAGATTCTTCACATGAGATGGATTAACCTCGTAGAAAACGGGCATGACATTCTGCCTAGATTCTTTTATCTCCACCAACTCATTCAACACACCACCTTGAAGATGCATATCTCTTGGACAACACTACAACCGCAAACCTTGATTCTCTGATAGCTTGTACGAGTTCAGGACCGATCATATGGCTTCTCCGTGCGGTGACTGAGTAAGGTTCTGCGAACGTCTTGGCCACTGAAAGCTTGGGAACACATGGTGTCTCCAGTGGCAAGACTGCAATGACAAAGGTGAAGAAGAATCTGCCATGAGAGAAGCTAAAACTCAAGTTTGAGACACGCTTGGAAAGGTAAGATAGATGATACATCTCTGAACTTTATACTAAATTATTATTATACTATTGGGTCAAGCACGCTTTCCACGGCGAGAATGTTGACTTTTTGTCTTCTGTTTGCGCCTACAAACAAATTTTGGCCAAGCCTTCGTAAAAGATACCAAAAAAAACATAACAGAGAAGTGAGCTATGATTCTCATCAACGTACGATGTTCTTCGTATAGGTTCACGCTGAGTTAGTTTTCATAAGACTTCGACCAAAGTTTTCATTTATCGAAGGTTCCATGTGAAATAGTTACGTTTTTTTTTTATCCACTTGGCCTCTCCTTGTTTTAAGGCCTATTTATATTGTTTCTGTTTTGTTTACCAAGTATTTGCAACTACTTTGGTAGATTCTTAGAAGTTGAATCTTGGCACCTGAGTCTAGTCCATCATCTCCTTGGGAAAACAATGATGATAATGTGTGTTTTGAACCTTAATAATATAAATCATCTTACCTAATCTAAAACAAAACAAAAAGCTACAGAAACTCTAAACCACAAACATATATAATCTCTCATTCTCTCTCATGTTTCTTGAATCCCTGACCCTGTCATACACCATACCTCTTCAAAGCTTTGCTCAAACTTGGCATTACATTGTAGGCATGGTAAGATCTTCTGAGTTCAATAATGGAACCAACCTGTAAAACCAATCAATGGAGATCTCAACAAACATGAAATCAGAACTGTTAACTGAAATTGATACTGAATGCAGAAAGAACACTTGCAATGATCAAAACCAACGTAAACCCGATAGAAAAGCCTTGATTGATGCTGCGTAGGTAGTGGTCAAGCACACTAGACGATGTTGCTAAAAAGCTCAACAAAAGACCTCCTGCTTCAAATCAAACCAAACCAAACCAAACCAAACTTTGGTTTTAGACATTTGTACTACAGTGAGCAAGTCTAGAATACAACAACACAACTTAGCTTACCCCAAAATCTAGTTGATGCTTGTATCTTCGTTAGGTACTCTATGGTAGCTTTCCCAGGCTTTATATTTGGTATTCTAGCTCCCATTTTATTTAAATATTCCGCTATTTCCTTTGGCAAGTTGGCCTACATAACAAAACAAGTAGCCCTGCTTAATGCTCATGGAAGATTGAAACTCAGACTGAGAAAGGAAGAGTAACCAATACTCACAATGTCAAAGATGTTGAAGAGAAACACGAAAAACGCATAGACTGAGTAGTAAACCCAAGGCGGTGCCCCAACTGTGCTTTCAGGGTTCAATATTATCTCCTTCACGTGTAACAAGAACGGTGAACCCACAATGCTAAAAATAATACAAATCACCTTATTAGACAGCCTTAGATGGTAATTAACAACACAAAGAAGCAAGAATGTTTCAAAAGATTAACAGGTTATTTACCTAGCAAGAATGCTGGGAAATGCCAAGAGATAAGTGATTGTAAGAACAGGCTGCATCCCTGCTGGGTTAATGTTAAAAGGTATGTATGGCTCCACCTCTGTTATTGGGGAACCTTCTCTGCTCAAATGGTAAAAAACATACCATAAAAACAATTATATGAGTAAACCACACGTTGCATATTAAAAGCCTAGCTAGGCTCCTCTTGGCTATATTGGTAACAATTACAACATGCAAGAATCTTTTTTCACAAACAAACTGATGAGTAGCTATATATTACCTCGAAGCAGAAGCAAGTTTAAAGCCATAATACTGTAGCTTTATCTTCCTGCAGCCCTCAGTAACAACAACAGCGAACATGGTTACAACCGTAAAAATGCCCAGCACGCCCAACAAGTAAGGGCAACCAATTTGTGAAATTTCCTGAAGAAAACAAAAGAATGGCTCTTTCTTCTTATAAATCCAACGTGTTGGAGGCAAATGCTAGTTGCTTCAGGAGATGTAGGAGGCATGGGGGATATAACGTAAAGACTTAACCATACGTTCAGGAAACATGGAGTAAGAAAAAAACCAAAAGGTACCTGAGATTTGATTGAGCATCTTGTGTAAGGTCTCTGTGTAGCCCGTCAATATTCCCACACAAATAATTAGAGATGATCCATGTCCTGTAAAATGCACAGAAACAGGTTATGAGCAAGTTCCAAATAGTATTCCATTGCAGCGTCACCATAAGCTACAATTGGTCAGGATCAAGCTAAATCTAGACGATTGCATAGAGAGAGAGAGAGAGAGAGAGAGAGAGAGAGAGAGAGAGAGAGAGAGAGAGAGAGATAAGAAAAAAATACCAAATCCAGATTCTGATATCGTATCACACAGCCAAGTCATCGTCATTGCACCGCAGACTAGCAGAGATGCTGTCAACATTACATGCTTGACTTGACCCTGAACAAGCATGAATCCTCTTAATTATAGAATCTATAAAAACAACATTTATGCTTACTCAGAACGTGAATAAAACTTACTGAGCTGTGGCTGCAAAAACAGAGTATTGGAGAGAAGTGCAAGCCACCACTATACCCTCCACTATCGCAAAGAGAAACGATAGCCACCATCTAAAGCAATTAAAGGAGGGAGAAACAAGAAATGGTTTAGTAACATTGTTTTAGAGAAGCACACAAGTCACAAGAAGAGGTACAAACAAGCTGAACACACATATAACTCTTCATCTTCTCGTGACCATCTAAGCCTTCCTTCCGCAGCTTCACCAAGGATGGAAGAACGTGACAAAGACACATTTTAATCATCACTTGGTTTCATCAATCACAATCCTAATACATAAAGAACCCACACAATCAAGGGGAGATACTGATACTAACCTGCATGATTATGGATGCTATAATTTATGGACTGAGTCCAAGCTGGAAGAGGGAAAGCTTGATCTCTGCTCCAAACTCACCAAGCTCCTCTACCAAAAAATTGTAAACCACAAACTCAGATGTGCCATACGAACAAGAGAGACTAAACAGGACACAAAATGGCATGAGAAAACTCACCAACAGAACCTGAGACAAAGCTAAGGTAATCTTGAGGTATTAATCTTCTGTCAAACCCAGGCAAGGGGATAAAATATCCAACACGGCTGAGCACAAGCAAGACAGCCGTCACAAAAACAACCTCCTCCTTATCTCACTCTTGAAGAACCTTTCCGCTGCGGTATTGAGCACTGAACTTATCCGGGACAAAATCAAGAAACCTCTTCCTAAAAGACTTTGGCCTGCTTTCCTGAAGTGTATTTGGACACACCAGAGTTCTGAGAACTCTGTGACTCTAGAGGAATAGTCTCTACATCCAAAGCATCTGTGTGCATTTCATCACTGCCCGTAGATTCATCTCTGTGCTTATCGGAGTAACTGATAGAAAAACTCTTCCTTTCTTTTGTATAGAGATGTTTTCTGTTCATCTGTGTAAAAGAGGTTTCTCTCGTTCTTGACAAACTCAAACTCGTAGTAAGGTAGCTTTTTGATCGAAATGGTTGATAGCAAAGAGATGGGTCCCCTGCAAAAAAAAAAAAAAAAAACAATTATAGAAAAAGTGATAAACTTAGTGCACTCGAAGTTAGTCTACGTGACAAGTATATGCGTTTATTCAATCTTCTTTACTTTTTGATTCTGGATGCAATATAGTTTAATTATGAGGAATAGAAGCTTACGCTTAGAGAAGAAGCCATAGGAGGGTCGAGAAAGCGAGATAGTTCGAAGAGGAGAATGGAAGAAGCAAGCCTGGGAGGAATTCATGGAAAATGATGAGAGATAACGCGGCGGAGAGGTAAAGAGGAAGAAGTACATTTCAGTGCTACTCATCTTTTTTTTTTCAAAAAATCTCCAAAAATCTCTTTTCCAAAAAGAAAAATTATATTCTCTCATCTTTACAAACTAGGCCCAAATAATATGATTTATTTAAGTACTAATGCATTGGAGTTTATATATATAGTCATAAAATTAAAGTAATCATTTTAAGAATAATGGTGATATTTATTACTTCAAAAAAAAAATGGGGAATAAAGATACATAAACTGACACTGAACAGGAAAAAAAAAAGAAAAGTAAAATAAATTCATCTTATTTATTTTTCACAATCTTTTTATATTTTTTAGAATGATTATTCAACAGTGTTCTTATATCTCTAAATTGTATAAATAAATAATCATATTTTTTTTCTATTCATAATTTATGAAATACAAAAATAGCCCAAAATTAAAGAAAAAAAACGAAAAGTCCTTAATTTTAATTCTACAAAATCATTTCTGTTTGAGTCGGGGGAAAAAAACAAAATCTTATTATATAAAGCTTGGTTCTTCAAAGTTACTAATTAAAATGTTCGCGACACATGGCAATTAAAAGTTTAAGATTGTGACATGTGTTAATTTATCTCAAACTTTACTATAAATATTATTAATAGTAATTTTCCATTTTAAAAATTCTAAACAAAAGATTTAAGATTGTTACATGTGTTAATCTATCTCATAATTAAAAATCTTATTATAAATATTATTAATAGTAATTTTCCATTTTTAAAATTCTAGACAAAAGATTATTGTAAAAGATTATTTGATAGTAATTTTCCTTCTAATATTTTTACATATGTTTAAATATATAATGATTAAAAATATATGTACTTATATAATAAAAACGAATTTTGAATAATCGAATTGTAATTATTTTTTAATAGTTAAAAATTTTTTAATATTATTTTTTCAGAATTTTCCTTCTTTAAGATTGTGAAATGCGTTAATCTATCTCATAATTAAAACCTTATTATAAATATTATTAATAGTAATTTTCCATTTTTAAATTTCTAAACAAAAGATAATATTGTACAAACTTATCTATATTATTAAAACTCAAGTACAAAATGAGATTGTTTGGTTACTTGGATAGCATTTTAAAAAATCAGTGTTTGGCAACAGGTATAACCATTATTTGTTTCTAATATTTATCAATCCATGGCATTAGACTTTTTTTTTAAATGATTCCTCGCCGGCCATACTTTCACGAAGCCCATAATATATTTTTGGCCCAACTTATGTTCTTTTCGTTATGTTATTTTAGAATACATGTAACATTAAAAATAAATAAACACCAATATGCCGACAATCTTGCTAATCGTAAGCAATAACTACGGTATGTATATGTGTGGGAATATCCTAAGTTAAGCAGTTACCTAAATATAATCAACCAACTAGATTTTAACCCGCACGTCGTGCGGATATATTTATATTTTTTAAATATATTTTATATTATTAAAAATGTTCAAAATATATAATTTCTATTTTAGTGTTATATATTGTATTACTATATCATATTATTGTTTATAATGGTTTTTCTAAAAAAATTTACTTTGTTATTGATTTTTATTACTTACTAATATATTTTCGAGTTAGGTAAAATAAAATAAAAATATGAAATACTCAAATAGAGAACCCCATTCAAATTATGTTATTTTCTTTAATTTAAACATTTTGCATATAATACATTTTTAAATTTTATTTATTTATATTATAGAAAATAAATATGACTAAAATAATTATATTTACATGTTGTGTTTAAGAAAATATACTTTAACATATCTCATTTTAGTATTTTACGGGATTTATTTATTTTAAATAATATAATCCTATTGTTTTAGTAAACTTTATACATAGTAGTATCTATCATACTATTTTATTAAATTTATTATATAGGATATTTGTTTTGGATGTTATGATATTAAGTTCTATTTTTTTTTTTAAATTAAGACGTCAAAACATTAGGTTACTTTAAATTTTTACAACATATATAGTTAGTTTTTTTCAGGTACATTTCAAAAAGTTAATCTTTATTATCCATGATTTTGTCTTTTGTAAAATTTGAAATATTATCATTTTGAGTTTGAATATTTATTTTCAAAATAATATATTTTTTCGAGACAACTTTGGAAAATTACACAACTATTTGAGTTTGGAATAATACATGAATTTTGAATTTGTTTTGGTACTACATTACTGTATTATTTTATAAAATATTTGAATTTTTGGTGATATTTTTAATTCTTTTATCAACAAATTTTGTTACAATTAAAATAAAATAAAATTTATAATTAAAATTTGTTTTTTGTCACTAATATTTTAAATGAATTACTGAAATTTCATATTTTACTAATAACATATTTTTAAATAGTATATGAACTAAAGGTTATTATATACTATTATATTTTTGTATATAAACATTTTAAGCAATATATTGCTAATAGTTTCAAAATAAATAAAAAGATAATGTATGGCTGTAAATATAAAATTTTAACTTATGTTAATACATTTATTTTAATATAAAAGTATTATATAGTTTTCGAAGTTTAATCCATTATAATGATGATCAATAATTTATTTAAGTTAAAAAATAAAATAATTTTTTTTTGTTAATTTACCTATTTAATATATTTTTAATATTTAATTCATATAGCACTTCTATTTTTATATAATACGGAATATATCATAGAATCTATAAAAAGTTAGTATAAAGAATTTTTATTTTCTTTTTTATAATAAGTTTTAGTTAAATTTACTTATAATAATATTATATTACTAATTTCGAAATATATTTATGTGTTATTTATAAAAAAATATTTAAATTTTAAACTAAGATTTTGTTAGATTCTTTCTCAACAGATTTTATTATAATTAAAAAAATCAAATTTATAGTTGGTTTATTGTTAATATATTTATAGTTGGTTTATTGTTAATACAAATAATCAAATATGTCATATTGACTAATTCTTTAAGTGGTCCTACTATGACTTATTAATAGTAGATAAAAATAGAACCCTAAATTAATAGATTAGATTAAAATAAAATCAGCATATCCATATATGAACAAATTCATTTAAATTTCCTCCCTTTTAGGTAACCACTAAAGATCTTATATATATTTTCTTGATACAAAATTATTTTCCTCTTACATAAAAACGTGTTACCAAAGCTAAACAAAATACATTTATTAACACACATTTATTTTAAAATATTAACTAATATGGCGAGAATCTAGCATATCTGTAGAACCTATTTTCACTTTCTAAACTACAACCTCATAATAAATCGAACTTATTAAAGTATTTACCTTAATACTGACAATTATTAAAATTGAATTTGGCGTATCCATATATTAGCATCTCTTTAAATTTCCTACATTTTAGGTAGCCACTAATTGATATATATATATATATATATATATATATATATATATATATATATATATTTACGTGATACACAAACCTTTAATAAGATAGATTCTAATTTACATGTCCTTTATTCTCGATAATATCTAACCTAATTAATTACCATAGTGAATCGATATCTACTTGCATATATATATACACATACCTCTCTTCCTTCTTTCCAACGTATTCACACAGTTTAGTCAAAAAAAAAATGTATTCACACAGCAAACCCAAAAAAATGGCAATGATATGTACACCACAAAGTTATATTCTTATTAACAAGTTTGCGCCATGCAAGGATGCTTGGAAAATACAGGTCAAGTTACTCTTTTTTTGAGCAAAAAAAAAATAAAAATGGAATTAAAAAAAAATACAGGCCGAGCTACTCCATTACTGGAAACAAAACATACAAGTTTTGGAGATGAAACTATGGAATGTGTTTTCGTAGATGAAACAGTAAGTATTAAAGTTATTAGCGTTTTATCCTTTTACACAAAAATGATAATATAGGCTGTTTTTATATGTGCAGGGCGCAAAGATTCATGCTTCCTCCAAAGTAATCTCTCTGTTGGAGAATGGAGATTCGTCGAAAAATTTAAGGTTACAAAAAAAAAAAAAAAAAAATTAAGGTTACTGGAAATTCTGGCAAATATCGCCCAACTGACCTCAAATACAAGGTCGTTTTGACAGCTGACACAGTGATAACTCCATCTAGGTTATCGGACGTCAATCCCTCGAAGCTATTTGAAAATTGAATTCCCATGTCCCTAAACGGTGTGATATTAGTTTTATTTGCATGTATATTACTATAGGTTCTTAGTCTTGAAATATAATTATTATTTTTCTTTTTTTTTTATAGATTTAATGGGTGAAGTTATTGACATAGAAGGAATACAAACATTTCGGTTCACATAACACAGCGTAAGCAGTTTATGTTCTTATATTTATAAGATATTGTCGAACTTAGTTATATTTTATTCACTATCCTTTATTATCGTATACGACTGTGTGCAGGGGTCAAGTTGTTTCATGTTGCTTGTGGGGAAAGTAAGCAGCACAAGTTTCATCTCAATTTGAAGATACAAATGATGAAACGATAATATCTGATAATTTTTGCAAAACTCAGCTTCTACGGAGGTATAAAACCATGTAAATAAAAATTCATATTGAAAAAAATCTTATGTTGATAAAACAGTACATTAAATTTACAAAGGATGTGAACATAGTTGAAACACAAATCATAAACGCATTTGATGCTTCAGTTGTTACTCTCAGTTCAGATTCTATATGCATACGTAGGTGTACTTTTTCTGACATATATTCTTGATTAGTGGTTACAAAATTTTACAATTTAAATGGTTATTGATAAATTTTCGTGTTGTTTTCAGACTTATGCAGAATGATCTTCCTCTTGCTGATATTGAGCAAAAGAATGATAAAAAGATGATCAAATGAGACTGTTGGGTATATATAACATTTTAAATTATCACTCGAAGTCAACACAGAAGAACATCATTAGTTATATTATGATACATCGAAAACTAATTATGAAAAATAAATATCGATGTATGAAAAAACTCTTTCTATTTCACTTAATTTAGTCAAACACATAGAACGAGTTTTTTATTAATTTATAAAATCAGTTTGACATAAACATTATCTGTCCATTTAGGTACATGTTTCATTCGGGTATCGTTTTTTTTTTTGGAAACCAAATCCCGCTTGAATATTATAAAATTATGTGTGGATTTTGAATTAGGTCATTTTGGATCTGGATGAATTCGGTTCTGATGTATAAGAACCTAAAAAAATCTAAATAACCAATGTATCTAAAATGGGTTCAAATATTTGTAACAAAAATAGCCATATAACATGATTCGGTCTAGGTTTTTTGAATATTGTTAGTTATGTTATGATACATTTAGAATATATAACACCAATTATGAAAAATAAATATCGATGTATAAAAATATATTTCAGGGGCCAATTTAACAAAATATTAGTTGGTTCATTTGAAATATATATATTTAAAATATTTATATGAACTGAAAAAAATCAATATAATATACTGTACATTTGGATTCAAAATCATTTTTTTAATAACAAACTACACAAATACGTTGATTTATATATAAATTTAAATTACAATGTAAATATTTAATTAATATATAAATATTTCACATTGTTTAAACAAAATATCAATGTAAAAGTATTGTACAGTTGTGTTCTAAAATCATTTATTTTAACAACAAACCAAATAAATATGTTGATTGGAGAGGGAATAAAACAAAGCCAGAGAAACACATAGTTTACGAGAGACACTCTATGTGTCGAATTTATTATAAAGAAATTTTTACTAAGATAAATACATTCAATAATTACAAACAAATAATATATTTCATAAAAGTGAAAAGTAATACCCGCGCTTTCGAAGCGCGGGTCAAAATCTAGTTTTAGTTTAAAACACATGTCAAAATTATTACTTTAATTTTCCTTCTAATATTTTTACATATGTTTAAATATATAATGATTAAAATATATGTACTTATATAATAAAAACGAATTTTGAATAATCGAATTAAAAATATTTTTTAATAGTTAAATTTTTTTAATATTATTTTCAGAATTTTTCTTCTTTAAGATTGTGAAATGCGTTAATCTATCTCATAATTAAAAACTTTATTATAAATATTATTAATAGTAATTTTCCATTTTAAAATTTCTAAACAAAAGATAATATTGTACAAACTTATTTTAGTTTAAAACACATGTCAAAATTATTAATTAATATGATTGTGACACATGACAGTAATATATTTAAAATTTTGATATTTGTTAAAATATATTACATGAAATGTAATAATATAAATGTAGTATTTTTGACAATTTTTTTATTTACTTTAGAAATTGGAAGCCATGAATATTTGATAGTTTTTAGTTTTATGTTAATAACATGTATTAGAAAACACATGTTCAAAACTCAAAAGAGATGAAAATTACTTTTTTAACAAAATTTAGGATAAAAATGTGCATTAAAAATTTTGAGTAAATAGAAAAATAGTATTTTAATTAAAAAATAATTTATATTAAATAAACTATTTTACAAATATTTTTATAAAGGATTTTTAAAATAGTATTTATCTTAAAATTACTACTAAATATTTTAAAATTTAATTATAATATTTAATAATTTTGAAATATTTTTTAGAAATTAATTTATAGTTTCGTAGTATATATATTTTTAATCATAAAATATTCTAACAAATTTCACAATATTTAAAATAAAAATATCATCAAATATTATTTGCAATTATATTTTGTTTAAAATTTTAAAATAGAAATTAATATTAAATAATATTTATGATAAACTATTAACAGAAATAATTTTTGTTATCTTAGTATATACTCCCTCCGTTTCATTTTATTTGTCGTTCTAGACTTCGACACACAGATTAATAAAACATTTAATTTTGTATATTTACTAGATAAAAACATCATTACCAATACACCTAACCAGTTTTCAACCAATAAAAAATAACTTAGAATAAAAAATCAATAAATTTTGCTTTGAAATCACAAAATGACACTTATTTTGAAACAAAAATTTTGTTCCAAAACGACATATAATTTGAAACGGAGGGAGTATTTATTTGTTTATGAGATAGTTTAACTCATATCACATTTTAAAATATATAATTGTCATATGTCACAATCATGTTACCTATTAATTTTGAAAAACTAGGCTCAATATAGTATTTTATGATAAGATTTAATTAAAATTTTAGAAAATGAAAATTAGTGTTAAATAAACTATTTTTCAAATCTGTTTTTTTCTGTTAATTGAAAAAGGAAAATTTATTCAAGTTACTATTAAACAATTTAAAATTGTTTTTTAACATTAAATAGTTTTTAAAATTAGTTGTTTCAAACTTCATTTATTTTATTTTCATGGTACATATATTTTTAATCATTACATATTTAAAAAACATGTCACAATATTAGAAAACAAATAGTTATCAAATATTTTTTGCAATTATATTTTGGTTAGGGTTTCAAAAATGGAAAATTACTATTAAATAATATTAATAATTACTTTCTAAAATTTTTGTTTTGGTTATTATCTTAGTATATATTTCTTAATTATGAGATATATTAGAACAAGTCACATTTTAAATATATAATTGCCATCATTTAATTATCAACTTTGAAGAACCAAACAAGTTAAAAAAATATTAAACAAAATTAAATTATAAATGTCAACAATATTGTAAATTATTTAATAAAAATCATGAATAAAAACTTTATATTAAATAAATAAATAAAGATTATGTATCATGATTATAAAATAAAGATTTTAACTTGAATTTATGTAAAAAATTAATTATAAAATAAATCTCACAACATATGCAAATTAATCATAAATTATAATAAAATTATTATTATTTTTATTTTATTTTCTTTATTAAATTAAAACATCAAAAATCCCGTTGAAACGCAACGGGTTTATATCTAGTAAATAAATAATTTATGTTTGGTGAGAGGACATGTTAGGCTTTTTGCCTTAATGAGAAGGGAAACGTAAGCTGAGAAGTGAGATAAGTCTACACTCTATTCCAGTAAATCGCAAAAACCCAACCGATCGATCCACTCTCTCTCTCTCGATCGATTAGACCACCCACCCCCCCCCCCCCCCCAAATCTCTGCAAACCTTCTCATTTCATCACCAAACTAAACTCCACATCAAACCAAAAGCTCCCTCTTTGCTTTACCCTAGAAGTTGTTCTGTCCCCGACAAACCCTAGGGGAAAGAGGGGGTTTCGTCTGATTCCTCCAAATCTCGGTTCTTTTATCTTCTAGGTTTACGCAGGATCATGGATTCCGAAGAAGACATGCTCGATATGTATTTAGGGGAGGATGATTTCTACAGCGATGATTACAAGGATAGTGATGATGATGATGATGATGATGATGATGGAGAACCTGACTACAAGGCTTTGTACGCTGACGACTCTGCCATGATCGCCTCCCATCGCTCTCAGGTTTGTTGATTTATACTTTGTTGGGTATTGAAGAAGCTAATTGCTTTTAGAGCCTTGTCTATATGTTTATATATGACTTGGTCGCTGCAAATTTTTGAAACTTTGGGCATTTTATGGTATAGATTCTCAGTTGGGAATACACTGTAGGCTAGTTGAGTTGATAAAGTTTGCAGTAGCATTTCGTTGATTACATTACTCAATACCTTGAGGAAGGACCCTTTTTACTATATAACTAATCTTAAATCATGTTCGTATTTGGTCATTGTTGATTTGTTAGTTAGTTTTTTTTTTTTTGTTGCACTCCTTGGCTGTAGCTTTTTAAGTCTTTCCACAACTGCACTGTTGACTACTTGTTTGGCTTGCCATTGTTGGGGTCATTTTCCGTCTGTTTTTTTTTTTAATTCTTTTTAGTACGTTGTCTACTCTTGTTTTTTTGTGGCCATTGACTCCATTATTGTTGTAATATGGTTTCCTTCCAGAAAAAAAATTATTGTGTTCTGAAGGAAGAAGATATTCTCAGGCATCAGGTGGATGATATTGAACGAGTTTCCGTTGTCCTCTCGATAACTCAAGTCCAAGCGAGTATTCTGCTTCGTCACTATCACTGGTAAACGCCTTTTACATATTATTACTCTTTGTTTGATATTATGTGTTTCCCATCTTTCATTTGTATATAATCTGTTTCCTTGTGTATCTTCAACTTGTTTCAGACCAACTTTTATTATTATTATTATTTTCTCCTGGTGATAATACCAAATTCTCTTTATAGTTTTTTTCTACAATATACTGTATATCCTCTGTAATACCTGTGTGATTACTCTCATTCAGGAGTGTTGGTAAATTTCATGATGAATGGTTTGCGGATGAAGAGAGAGTCAGGAATACTGTTGGCATATTGGAGAGTCCTGTTGTCCCACCATCTGATGACACAGAAGTATGTCCTTTGAATTGTAGAATCTGAAGCCTTTTACATATGTTTCGCTTTATAACTCATGTCTGACTGACACACGATCTGGTGTTTAGCTTACATGTGGAATCTGTTTCGATTCGTACCCTCCCGAGAAAATTGTTTCAGTTTCTTGCGGCCATCCATTCTGCACTACATGCTGGACAGGTTCTTTGTACTTTCCTTCTTTTAAATAGCATCCTCAAGACTCTTGCATATGTGAACCGCTTGTTTAAATTGTCTTCTCTGTATTTATTCGAGTTAGGTTTAGTTAATTTGATGTAGCTATATAGATAATGACCTCCAAACTTAATTTTTAAGTTCAAAACATTCCATCATTCTGTTCTGAAACCAACTTTGTACTCTATTTTCTACTACAGTGTTTCTTGAGTGGTAAGTCACCTTTTATAATGTATGCTTTTGCAGGTTACATCAGCACCACCATTAATGACGGCCCGGGATGTTTGATGCTAAGATGTCCTGATCCATCTTGTCTAGCTGCTGTTGGGCATGATATGGTTGACAAATTAGCGTCTGATGAAGACAAGGAGAAATATAATCGATACTTTCTTAGGTCTTATATTGAAGACAACCGAAAGGTAAAGGCTACCTAAATAATTTATTTCTAATACACTGATTATTTTTGAGTGAAATTGAGAGTGAACTTAGCCTTTGTAACATGTTACTGGTGTTGTTGTTGGAAAGTTCTGTTCAAATTCATTATTACATAATGTACGTCCGTATTCTAGAACTATCCTCAATTTCGTTGGGTTGAGCAAAGTTATATTAGCCTTTCTCCATAGATGTTACAAGTCCTGATGTTGTTTCTGCTTCGGTTATCTTGTTCAGATGAAGTGGTGTCCTGTCCTACCCCGGGGTGTGATTATGCGATTGATTTTGTTGCCGGGTCGGGGAATTATGATGTTTCCTGCTTGTGCTCGTTTAGCTTTTGCTGGAATGTAAGTTCTTGAGTCAAACCCACTAATTTGATTACTTCTAATTTTCTTAGTTTTTTTGGCTGATCAATAGCTGTCTGTTAAATTTGATTTTAGTGCACAGAGGAGGCTCACCGACCTGTGGATTGTAGCACAGTTTCAAAATGGATATTAAAGAACAGTGCTGAATCTGAAAATATGAACTGGTATGCACTCTATCTTTATCTTTTACTTCTGTTCCTGATCCTTAGTCTCTGGATTTTACAGAGAGAAAACTGTATTCACCACCTTAGAGATTTTCTAACTCCGTAACATCTTCAGTTTTCTTATCTTTCGTACTAATCGAACTTTGACTCCTTATGCCCAGGATCCTTGCCAATTCAAAGCCTTGTCCGAGATGCAAGCGACCAATTGAAAAAAATCAGGGCTGTATGCATATGACATGCACACCGCCTTGTAAATATGAATTCTGTTGGTAATGCTTCATTTCTTATCTCTAACTAACAACCTCTTAGGTTGATTGTTTTCTCTTATATCTGGTACTATAAATGTGTTTTCGCCAAGGCCAGTTTAATCTTGTGACGGTATTACAAGACTGACAAATGATGGTGTGTATTTAATTATCCCTATAGGCTTTGTCTTGGTGCATGGATGGATCATGGGGAAAGAACTGGTGGGTTTTATGCTTGTAACCGGTACGAGGTGGCCAAGCAAGAAGGGCAGGTAAGGCCTGGGCCTGGGGTACCTATTTGATCCTTTGTGGTATTTTTTCTCAGTAATTTGAGCTGGTGTTTTTGATTAATGATATGAGCTCATATTTCCCTGTTTTAGTATGATGAGACTGAAAGGAGGAGAGAGATGGCAAAAAATTCACTAGAGAGATACACACATTATTATGAACGCTGGGCAAGCAATCAAACGGTAGATATACTTCTTATGCACAAGGAGGTTGTGTAGCTCCTCATTACAGATTTGTTCTTTTTGTGTGATTTGGCAGTCGAGGCAAAAGGCTATGACGGATCTGCAGCAACTGCAGACGCATAATGTAAGAATTGTTATGTTCCTTAGAGTTATATTGTTTTGTGAATCTTTTAATCTTAGTTAGTTATAGTCTTGCATCCTTCAAATAATCATAGTTGTGAATGGATGGTGTCGTCTTCTTTTCACTAGGCTAAGCAACTCCCTTGGTTTGTTTTAGCATTGTTGCCAAATGTTTCCTGGTCATAAAATGCGTACTGTATTTAATTGTCTGCTTTTTAAGTTTTTTCATGTATGTGTTTTAAGTATTGACGTGCATTTGAAAGTCGTGTGTTTATCCATGGGATGGGAGAGAGGTTCTGTTTTCAAAAAAAAAGTAGAAGGTCTTGGCTGTTTCTCTTACTCTATTATCTATATTTGACTTATCTGAATTTCCGCAGCTTGAGAAGCTTAGTGATAAACAGTGCACACCAGAATCTCAGCTCAAATTCATCTTAGAAGCTTGGCTTCAGGTTAGCAGATAAAAGGGTTTAGATAACCAAGTGAAAGCTCCTGCTGTTGAATTTAAGCGAATGTTTTGAAAAATAACAATGAAACGTGAATATGTGAGTACGTTAAAAACGTGACACGTAAAGACTTTCTTTCAAAATTGTTAGAAGCCACCTTAAAAAGCATAATAAGCATTTTCGAAATTTTGCATGTAAATCATGAATCCTTGTAGCTTTTGGACATGTCTTCTTGCCTACAATTGTAGCTTTTGATATCTGTATAACTAGTGTTTGGTTTGTATAACAGAAGTCCCAACTTTAGCAAGAAATTTCTGAGGGTGGACTGGTGGAGCTACGGAAGAGCACACAAATGTTAATTAATGAGATGCACATCGATAGATCACAATAATCTCACAATATCTCTGATAAAAAAAAAACTTGCCCCAATTGAAAGAGATGTTTAGTCTCATACTCTCATATATAGTTTATGTCTTCTTTCAATCACTTTTGTTGCTTCGCAAGTGTCCAATAATAAATCTAACGTGTATGAATTATGTGAGAATGAGAGATGCAAAGGAGTAGCCTTAGCTGTATCAGCCGTACGCTTGACCAGAGCTGTTGCTCTGTTTTGTCCTGTTGCGTTGAAGACCGTTGAGGAAGAAAGCTCTTTGGGCTTGTCGTGAGTAAGGCCCAACATCTTGTTGTCTTCTGGCCTGTTGGGTCTAATACAGCTCAACCTCAATTCTCGTAGCTGTTATCTTCTTTGGCCTGATGATCGTGTTTTCATCGGCTAATAAAATGTCTCGTCTAGACAACAACAGAAACAAAGCAAAAGAAAAAGATCTTCAGCTTCAAGGGTTCCACCCTAGAGAATGTATGGATGCCATCAAGAGTGTGGAAGGTTGTTTCGAGGCAATTCATGGGCTATTCAATGGACATCTTGGTGAGTTGAAGCATTCTTGTTGTAAAACACTTAATGGGCTTTCTAAGAATTGCTGGTCCACTTTGTTTCCCAGGAAATTTTACCTGCGCATCACAATTAAACTGATGTGTCTTTTGTAAGTTATTAACACGATTCATGAGACCGTGAGGCATAAAACATTCGCAGTTTATTACTAGCCAATTTATTTGTACTGAGCCTAATTGCTGACGTAAAACAACAAAACTGCTGACGAAAGACCTCTGATAATGATTGGTTGGACTTTCCAACATATAATGAGGTGTTCTAAAAACATATAATGAGATCTAGAAGAAATTTAGGCACGACTTTATATTCTATTTCTTGTATCGGACGTCACAAAATTGTTCGAGTACAAGTTACCCCTTCGTTACGATGATTCAATGCAACAAAACGATAGTGTTACTTTTGACAAAATCTATTGTCGTCGTACGATACAACGTTTATGTTTTTGGTAAAAGTACGATACAACGTTGTTGTTGGACTGTCACAATTACAAGCAGAAATACAAATATACACAAAAGTTTTGTTTTGTGCAACTATACACAGAAGTTAAATAGTTCCATACGATCTTCCGATCAAGGTGGAACAATAATTAACTTTTCTGTATCTTATATATACACAAAAGTTAACGGAAGATCGTACGAATTCTATTTATTTTTTTTGTTGCCACAGGTACAAGTAAAATATTTATTTTATGAAAAGGTATCAGCTGGATGAATATGCAAGTGTTCTCTTTATTTAATTCCAGACGTATTCGCATATTCTCTGGTTGATATAGGATTATTAGCATATTCTCTTTATATTCATTGTCATAACGTGCATATTATTTTTTCTTGACTTTTTTCTTCTCATGTTCCTGTCTGTTTAGAAGTCACAACTCACAAGTAACGAAAGTATTGTAGTATATTTTTTTTGACAAGAAAGTCTTGTAGTATTATTTAGGGTTATTGCTGAAATAACCAAAAAAACAAAAATTAGTTTCTAAGAGAGAGTAGAGAGAGATATGAAGAGAGAATGGGATTTTGGTTACTTTGTAGATTTTAGTTTTTTTTCTTAGCTATTGGGTGTAATTTTTATATTTATTTATCTGCACAAAATGATTGAAAAAACATTTAATTTCAAAGATACATGACTACAATTTACAAAAAGGGGTATATGACTGCAAGAAAGGCACACAAGTTTTTTTTTTTTGGACAAATGAAAGGCACACAAGTTAAGAGCTAGAAATGAAGTAAATAACGTTACAGTAAAATACTAGTAAATTTTCTCAAAAAAAAACTAGTAATTCAGATCAATATGAACTAAAAAAAGACTTGGATTCGCGTAAGAAACTAATTTATTACTAGTTACCTACACAGTAACTTTCGGCAAAAACATATTATTTATCATAACAATTTTACGATAAATTATTACAATTATTCGTTCAAAAAAATATATAACAATTTTACGATAAACTATTACAATATAATTCAAAGGAAAAGTGTTACAAAAAAAAAATTCAAAGGAAAAAACCATTATTTTGCATAGCCATAGGGAAGTTAAAATATAAATGAAAAAGTAAAATATAATCAAGTTGTATTTTGTCATAGAAATGTACCTTTCAAGTTACTACAAATAGTAACATTCTATCTTTAGAGTAGTGCGCTATCAATTACTCCTTGCAAGAATGGGTTACATTCAATGGATAATAACCATGACGTGCGTCGTTATGTTTTGCTCTTTGCTTACCCTTCTAAAACTCTTTCTTGAAATCTTCAATGGGTACATGTACAAACGGTATATGTATACAGCTGCAACTGAAATGTCAATTTCTAGAAAAGAATAATATGAAATGCTCGATTTCATTCATTTTTACCAGTATAATTTGTAAATAAAATGTTTATTCCATCAATTTTACATAAAAATAAACAAAATTCAAAAAAAAAACATTTCGTTACAATAGATGGAATGAAATGTATTCCATTTTTCTCTATATTCCATTCTTTTTTATTTTACTCATTTATATCCCACTAAGTCCATTTTATATTTAACGGTTACAGCTGTAGATACAAGTATATGTATAAATTATTTATTATGTATATGTAATGTTTTGATCTATATATTATAAATCCAAGGCATACTTTCTTTCTCAAACATTGAACATTCACAATACAAAAGAGGCCAAATGGCAGAGACGACTAAAGGGTCAGGAGCATATCCAATCAAAACCATCGTCGTTTTGGTTCAAGAGAATCGTTCTTTCGACCATACGCTCGGTTGGTTCAAAGAGCTAAACCAAGAAATCGACGGTGTCACCAAGTCAAACCCTAAATCCAACCCGGTCTCCTCCTCTGACCCAAACTCTCTCCATGTTGTCTTTGGCGATCAGTCTCAGTACGTTGACCCGGATCCTGGTCACTCCATTCAGGATATCTACGAACAAGTGTTTGGTAAGCCATGGGATGCAAGTCACCAGGATCCAAACCCGGGTCCAGCTACCATGTCCGGTTTCGCCCAAAACGCTGAGAGAAACAAGAAAGGGATGTCATCTGCAGTTATGAACGGATTTAAACCGGACGCTTTGCCGGTTTACAAGGAGTTGGTTCAAAACTTCGCCATATGTGATAGGTACGCCGGCTAGTCTCATAGTATTACTTACACATTATTTAAGACTCATTACAACTTTCGATGCGTGACTTTTTTTTGGATGTGTGACTTTGTCTTTAATTATTTTTTAACTGTCACGGTTTATAGAAATTTTCATGTTCCTGACAACCTTGTTTGGACAGGTGGTTTGCCTCGGTCCCGGCGTCAACGCAACCAAACCGATTGTTCGTACATTCAGCAACATCACATGGAGCAACGAGCAACGACAAGAAGCTACTAATCGAAGGGTTTCCACAAAAGACGATATTCGAGTCGCTGGATGAAGCTGGTTTTAGCTTTGGCATTTATCACCAATTCCCTCCTTCTACTCTCTTCTATAGGTTTTATTTCAAACGTTATAACCAAATGATTTGCGTTTTCATGATTAATACAATTTAACAACCTTCTTGCTAAAATAAATAAATAATACTTACAATTCTATTAATATTTTGTGTGTTTCCAGGAATCTGAGGAAACTGAAATATTTGACACATTTTCACCAATACGGAATACAATTTAAGAAAGATTGCAAAGAAGGCAAGTTACCAAACTACGTCGTGGTCGAGCAACGTTGGTTCGATCTATTGTCAACGCCAGCCAACGATGATCATCCATCCCACGATGTTTCCGAAGGTCAAAAGCTAGTGAAAGAGGTCTACGAGGCCTTGAGATCGAGTCCTCAATGGAACGAGATTTTACTCATTATAACATATGATGAGCATGGTGGGTTTTACGACCATGTCCCTACTCCAGTCGAAGGAGTTCCTAACCCGGACGGTTTATTGGGACCTGAACCGTATAAGTTTGAGTTTAACCGCCTTGGCGTTAGGGTTCCCACCTTTTTCATCTCTCCTTGGATTGAGCCTGGCACAGGTAAATTAAATGAGTACTTTGTAGAGTCTCCAAGTTCCCATTATTAAGTTGTTTTTCATTTAACAAGTTTTATGTTTAAGAAACATAGTAATTTTAAATCAAATCTAAGTTAGTTTAATCTTTCAACATCAAATTATTTATTTTGGTAAAATGTGTAGTTCTTCATGGGCCGAATGGACCGTACCCTAGGTCACAATATGAGCACTCATCAATTCCTGCAACGGTCAAGAAAATTTTCAACCTCGAAGATTTCTTGACAAAGAGAGATTCATGGGCTGGCTCTTTTGAATCTGTTATTACAAGAGATTCACCAAGACAAGACTGCCCTGGTAACTATTGAGTCTTCATTTGCTAATAGTTCCTATAAAAGTTATGACTATTTCAGATTAAACTTGAATTTTATTCTTCTTAGAAACATTACCAATTCCGGTTAAACTGAGAGCAACGGTAGCAGAAGAAAGTGCACAGTTAAGCGAGTTCCAACAAGAGCTCGTGATAATGGCTGCGGGATTAAAAGGAGATCACAAAAACGAAGAATTGATACACAAGCTTTGCAAAGAAACTTGCGTTGCAGAAGCTTCTAAATACGTTACAAACGCGTTTGATAAGTTTATAGAAGAGGCTAGAAAGGCAAGAGAAAGAGGATGTGATGAAAACGAGATTGTTTACTGCGTGGATGATGAGGATGATGATCATGTTGAAATGCCATCATCATCACAATCAGAAGCACCACATGCTGCTCCTAAGCCGAGGACTCAAAGGTCTTTTTTCAATAAGTTATTCTCTTGCTTTACTAGTCCTCATGATTAGAAGAGTATAAGTTGAAAAGTTCAATTTAATTATAGTTCTTGTTTGTCTGTGAAAACTTCAATTTAATTATAGTTCTTGTTTCTCTGTGAGAGGGGATAAACCGACAATGTATTGAATGTTGTGATGTTTTATTTAAGAAAATAAAGGTCCGTTATCTCTGGCATAAAGCTTTTTCTTTGATTATGAACTTACGTATTACTTCAAGCAACAGAGTTAAGATCACAAAGGTCTGTGACTTGAAATTCTAATAATTTAATTATAGTTCTTGTTGTGAGAGGGGATAAACCGACATGTACTGAATGTTATGAACTATCATTCCCTAGAGACTAAACAAACAGACCTTATAGAGACATAAGACAACTGGTCACTTAGAGTTGAAATTGTAATAATTTCAAAATATAACCTTTCTTCGTTAATTTAAATCTAAAATGCATGTCATATACAATCATTATATAGCCCATACTAAATACTCGTTTAATTATTATTACGATTTTTATCTCGTGTGTTAATCAACAAATGTATTAGTCGACAAAGGAAAATAACAAGATGTTGCTTTTTTCACGCAAAATCTCATAGTTCATGAACCGAAAATACGAAGCCTTACCAGGTCAATAGGTTCTTCGAATATCTATTTGACATTTTTTGTAGCCTTTCTGTTATACCGAGAGGACTGTTTCTGTTTGTGAACACACAAGCCTGTAACTTCTGGTCCAATGAACAGAAGCTTGTGATTATGCAAACATGCATTAAAAAAACAGAACAGGAAGACAAAGAGCATTCTACAATACTGAAGATTCAAAAGCTATGAAAAAGAGACGTTAGAAGAAAATTGCGGTTCATTCGTAGCAAAAAAAAATTGGTTACTGACTTTAATAACGAAACTCTTCATTACGTTGTTGTTCTTTTTATTTGTCGCATGCTTTAGGAGATTATCCCAATGACAAGAACTTAATAAATCGCATAATCACTTTTATTATTATGATAGTAGTAACAACATAACTGGTTTACACAAGAATAGAAAATAAAAATACATATTAATTAGTAGAAGAAATGGTTGCAACATCCACCATGTTACAGAAGCAACAATTTTGGCAGAGGGATAAGTTTTATTAGCAACAAACAAATAAATAACAGCAGAAGCAGAAGCAGAAGATGATGAGTGTTCTTTGTCTCTTAGACAAGAGATGATGTTGTAGAGACACACAATTTATTGGGCTTCAAGCAATTTAGAACCTGGATAAGAGAACAACCTTACAGTGTTTCCATAAGTTAACTCAGCGAGGTCTTCTTTCTTCATGCTAGACATGTTCGCAACATATTCTAGTACCTGTTAATCACAAAAATATCAGACGAGATGTGTACTAAACTAATCAGAGGAAACAAGAACAAGGTAATTAAGAATAATATATCATACAGCAACAATGTTTGCAGGGTCATTAAGAGTTGGTTCTGGATCCGAAGAGCTCTCATCAGATTTTGGTAGCGCATCAGGTGAATCTGTCTCTAACAAGAGCCTATCGCAAGGAATCTGCACAAGACCGGGAAGAAATGTATATTATCAATACTTTCTTTTATCAAGAGGTTGTATAGTTATTGAGGGAAAAAAAAACAAACCGATTTCAAAGTGTTCTTTGCGATTTTCTCATCAATGTAAGTGAACCAGCCAGATAAGGAGAAGTATGCACCAAGCTCAGCAAGTTCAGGAACAACTTCGGCTGTACCATTGAATGAATGAAGAATCACACCAGCTGGAAAAGGCCCTACGGATCTGCATATATTTAATATTGATAAAACTTGCATAAGAAAACAACATATATAATGGGATTTTTCCCTTGGATCTTTGCAAACTCATCTTGTAGAAAACATATACATTATACCTCATTATCTCGAGCAGATCATCGAATGCATCGATGCAATGAACGGCTACAGGTTTGTTAAGTTCTTTGGCAAGTTCAAGCTGAGGCCGAAACACGACAAGCTGGTCTGAGTAATCAATGCCTGCTGCTAAGGGACTTTTGTCCAAACCAATCTGCGCCAAAAAATGTTACAATTATGAGAACTTACAAAAAAATATGTTATTCTGATGACATCAAAGCTCTTCAGAAATCTCATACAAAAAGGGTTTCAATATACTCGCCAAAACCATAAGTACTATTTAACATATCGTTTTAAGTTTTGATGAATCTAACTATCAAGAGATGACCTCTCCAACAGCAGCCGTAGGAGTTGTCTCAAAGAACTTCCTCAATGTGTTAAGCCAATGAGGACTCCTATCTGCAATAAACCTGAAAACAAAAACAAAAACAAAAACATGAATGAAAAAGTTTAAAAGTTATTTTTCTGAAAGATCATATGCATATAACATCCGTACCAAGGATGAAGTCCAAAGCAAGGAATCACAGAAGGATACATCTCTCCCATCTCTTTTACCAAGTCCCAATCTTTCTGCTTCCAAAAGACAAAACCGGTTAAGGAAGTATTCATAATTGTAATCATGAAAATGTTTATAGAAATATATACCTCAGAGGTTCCATTGACTGCGAAATTGGTAACACCTACAGCTAAAGCAGCAGCTATAAGTTCAGGAGCTTTGTCTATGACTCTCTTGTCTTGAAGGTGACAGTGAGCATCAAACAACTTCATTTTTCACCGTACCGCGAGGTCCTTGTCTCTATAGCTTTCTTTTCTTTCTCTTTTGTTGTTCTTAAATGATCTGAAGAGACATATGTATATATAACAGAATGGGATATGCACAAACGTTTACGGCTTCACTACCCCCAAAGACATGGTCTCATCAAATGAACAGCACAGATAGTTGACTTTTGAGATAGTTTGAGGTTTCAAGTAACATAGACTACAAGGCTCTGATCTGGATTTTCATGAGATTGGAGACTAAAATGGCAAACCTTTGTGAAACAAATAATTTCCGTAAAAGTATATACTAATATAAATTTTGTGTGAGATCAAAGTAAGCAAGAAAGATAAGTTTAAATAAGAGAAAGACAGCTAGGAATTTTTTTTTTTTTTGAACACTTGGCAACTAGGAATCATTAATCATATATTTGAATATAAGAAAATTTAGATTTTAAGAGAGAGATAGGAAGAGAAATAAGGAGAAAGAATGTATTTTTGGTTAGATAGTGGATTTATGTTTTTCTTATGGTTATATAGGATGCAAATTCCCAAAAAAAAAAGACAACTCAAAATCATTATTTAAACACAAACAGAGAGAAGGAGTTTTATGGCCTAATCTTTTGCTTTTTAGTTTAAAGAAGTTTTATCCGTGACAAAAAAAAAAAAAAAAAAAAACACAAACAGAGAGAAGGAGTCTTTGTTTTTATGAAGTTCATCAAAAGCCCATTGGACTTAGTAATCATCTGTTAAAAAACAAACTGGGCCTTTAATGAGCTTTGATATGAATACCAAACCAGTAGGGAGAGAGTCACACGTATCTCTCATGCCTTTTAGTTTCTCCCCTTCAAAACCATTTTTCCATGGCGGAGAAGAAGAAGAACAACATCTGCAAACCGAAACCCTAAAAAAGAAAAATTCGAAAATGGAGGAATCGAATCAACAACACCAGCTCTTCCTCCAAATGCAGCAGCAGCAACAAATGCAGCAGCGTCAGCAACAGCTCTTTCTGATGCAGCATCTCCAGAGACAACAACAGCAACAACAACAACAGGCGGCCGCCATGTCGAGGCTCCCCTCGAATACTACCAACAACTCTCATCTTCTCGCTCCTCCCGGTTTAATCCAGAACCGACCGGTTAACCCGTCTTTTCTAAACCCTAACCAGAGACCGATGATGATGATGATGATGACGCAACCACAGCCACAACAGCAGCAACAAGAGAAGAAGCCGCCGATGATGCGTGCGTTGAATCAAACGGAGTTACAGTTCGCTTACCAAGACGCTTGGCGTGTCTGCCATCCTGATTTCAAGCGACCTTTCGCTTCTCTCGAAGACGCTTGCGAAAGGTTCCTCCTTTTTAATTCAGTTCCCGGTTTACCCAATTGAATTGAATTGAATTGGTTTATTATTGGGTTCATGAATAGTGATTTCTTGAATGTCCAACTAAAGTCTCTGCCTTTTTAAAAGGGTTGATTTTGTGGAAGAGAGTATAATATTTATATAATATAAAGTCTTCACCTTTATATCTCTCTGTATATGCTAAAAGTCCACCACCGCTGAAAACTTCTTTTTTTTTTTTAATAAAATGAAAAATGTAGTTAGCTTATGAGGTTTGCTATTTTCTCTGTTTATGCAGGTTGTTACCTTATCACGTCGTAGCAGACTACGAAGCAGAGGAAGACGAGATGATCCTCCATTCAGACACAACAACACCGACAAGCCAGACGGTGTCTCGGAGTCAGCAATGGGACGACAACATTGCAGAGAAAGTGGGCGAGTTCACGGAGACGTTTGAGAAGCAAGTCGAAGCTTTCAACGCAATAACTCAAAAGAGGAGGGGTGGTGAATTGAGAACCGAGGAGAGGTTGGTTGTTGAGCAGCTTTTGCTCGTGGATGAGAGGAATGCGTGTATTGAGGTGAAGTCTGAGCTGGATAGAGAGATGAAGGCTCATGAGGCGAGGTTGAGAATGGCGGCTATGGCTCAAGCGGGACAAGTGATGGGTCATAATCCGTTGAGAGGTAATGCGTTTGGGAACTTTGGAGAACAACAACAGCAGCAACAGGGACGGTACATGAACCCTGATGAGATGATGATGAGGATGCGTGGTTTTATGAATAGTAATAATAGTCAGAGAGAAGATAAGGAGCCAGTAGAAGACTTCTTGAATGATGAAGAAACTGGTCGACATGGGAACTGGAGAGGGAATGGTGAATTTGATTTGAATACTCGGTAAAAAAATGGAACAGAGAGGTTAAACTTTTTTTTCTTTTTGATGAGTCGGATACTTTGCAGACTTGTAGTTAAAACTTGAAAGGTAGTGAGTGAGGGATAAGGTGTGTTTATTCTTCTTGACTTTGGTTAATAAAATTTACAGTAATAAAAATGATGCTGATGAAAGTAACTTGAACTGCGTGCCGTTGTCTTATATTAGCTACCATTGATGCAACTTGAACTACGTGCCGCTTTTATGTTAGCTACTATTGATGCAAGCAAGTCAAATTTAAAGTAGTTCAAGTGGCTCAGCATCAACACTGAAACTTTTTAGAAGTAATAAAAAACGTTTCTATAGAAATGTACCAAAGACTTTTTCAACTTACAAAAAGCTTTTTATTATAAACACTTTTGAGTAACCAGTCACTAAAAGAACCAAAACGTTGGCACTGGACTGGCATATATGATGTAGAATCAAACCAAAGAGACATGGAGAAACGAGGTCTTAGGGACGGACAAGAGTAGAAGCACGTTCTTGTAGATGTCTCAAGCTTTTTTCCATGCTAACTTGCACCATCTCAGCTAACATCTTCTTCGCCTTACCAGACTGATCATCACCGTCTATATGAGAGATTAAGCTCGACACTATGTTCTCTATTGTATCAGGTTGAACCTCTGACCCAGTCCCGTCTTAAATTTTTTTTTTGCCTTAGGCAAAATATAAAATAAAGACCCTTTTATAAAAAAAATTCAACTTTTATTTATTGTATTTCTTTTAATTAAAACAAAAAAATTGTGGTGTTCAAATATTTTTTGAAAAATGAGTTTTTGTGTGTAAATTAGGTTTTGTTAATGAAAAAAATGAGAAAAGTGAAAGGTAATTTTTTTTTTGTTTTTATTGTATTTCAGTTAGATTTAGTTAATCATGGACCTTTTAATTATAATTTTACCAACTCATAGATAATTTAACAAACAAAATAGACCTAGTAAAATAATACAAAAAAAATTTGGACCCATGGACCCATGGCAATTGCCCATGTTGCCATGGGGTAGAGCCGGGCCTGTCTGACCTCGGGCTTTCCGAGTCCCTTAGTAAACAGAGGAGTCTCTGAGCTTTGGTACGAGACTTCGACGTCCCTTGAACCGTGAGCTCGAGGAGTCCAGGTATCACACCTTCTCTGAGAATCGGCTCTCTGTATTTACTCCTATCGCTTTGGCACAATGTTAAGAGCACACCAACGGCGTGTTCCTTAGCTTGTAGTGACCCATTTTCGAGAACTTCCACCACCGCGAGAACACCTCCTTCATCTGAGACTAAACCCTTTCTCGCCTCCTCGCCGGAGAGCATCAAGGACTCTATCAGTGAACAGCATTTCTCAGATGTTTTCGATGATTTTTTACTTGTTTTGAGAAGATTCAGGATCGGTGAGAGTGGTTTGGTCGCTAGGATCATGGTTAGGTTAGTGGAGAGCGTAGAGAGGTTGGAGAGTGCCATGACTGCGTCAGCTTTAGCCTGTGGGCTTCCGTGTTTAATGACTTTGACTAGTAGTGGAATCACTCCGTTAGCTCCGATGATGGGTTTGTTGTTAGCGGAGGCGGAGAGAGTGAGCAGAGATGCAGAAGCGTATTCTTGAAGTGTTGGGGTATTAGATTGTAAGAAGTTCATGATTGGCTCTAAAGCACCAGCTTCGACTATGCTCACCTTGTTCCTGAAGTTTGAAAAAATCAACAGCAAAAACTTAAAGTAGTCTCTTTAAAGACAATGACATCTTAGCAAATAGGCAGAAACCAATCGTTTCAAGACTTGAGTGCATTCAGATTCTCAGTCATATGAACTGTAATAAAGGGAAACAGAGTTGTAGCCATCTAACGAACTAAAGGTACGTATTGAAATGATTCATGTTTATGGACACAAAAAAATTAAAAGTAGGCGAGGAAAAGTGAAGATAAAGAAAGGCTTTGGGGTTTAGCTTATCTACTTTGATTGCTCCTCTTTTCTCCACTATATGGTTCACATCCATTAACAAAAAGAAAAAGTGATGATGATATCAGAACTTAGACCAAAAGAAGAAATTGACAATAAGGTCGTTTGCGTACAAATTAAGGAAGATTCAAAAGCAAGAAACAAAAAAAAATATCATAAAATACTAAGTCTGGTAAAGCAGGGTCCTACAGATGTACAAAGAGCTAATAAACTAAGTTAGGCAGACTTATACAAACCTATTCCCAAAGAAAGAGTTAGTTAGGCAGACTTATACAAACCTACTCCCAAAGAAAGAGTTAGTTACCTTCAGTTGATTTTCATCTAAACTACTACTTGACTTTGACCCATCCTCTGTTTCCAAAAGCTAAAAGCCTTGTTGGGTCAAAGATTCTTGATTATGCATATGAGATTGGATTGTTAATTTCCTATGTTTCTGATGTTAACTAAAAGGAGAGGGGGTTTGCGGCGTAAACTCGTCATGATTCTCTCTGCTTAGGGAGATAAATAAAAAGATATATAGATTTATTGTTTTGGTCTTATCTTGCAACTTGATTCTTTGCTTTGTTATGGAATGTCAAGACTTTAGAAAAAGAAAAAGCTACGGTAAAACGTGACTCTAGCTTTTGTGTAGATGAATAAAAATATCGTATGCAACTAGAAACCAATCAAACCTCACGAAATATAACACGATTAAAGAAGAATAGTCAGAGTTCTCCAGAAACCACCGCATAAACCAAAGAATAGTTTAAAGTTGAGAGAAGGAATAAAGAAAGAGTATCCCTTTGTAGTACTCTAATAAAATGGATGAACCCTGATAAATTTTGCAAAAAAATGAAGCAAAAAGGAAAGATAGAGTACACTCCAAGCAAACAAAAAGCATTTGCCAGCAAAGATAAGAGCAGAAAAAAGGTTGATGGATCCACCAAATCTGATTAAAGAAAGTGGTTAAAAGCAGAAAAACAGAGTTCGCTAAGAGAGAGAGATTATCCAATAGATGCAATCATCCATCCATTCATGATCTTACACGAAACCGACCAAAAAGGCACGAACTGTCACTTTTGATTATTTAATATGATGACTTAGAATTTTCTACCGGAAAAGAGTAAAAGTCATAACAATTCAGCTAATTGATCAAATCACTAATCTAATATTCAGATTTGATTGATACACATGCCCGGTCCTAAACATAATTTAGATCCCATAGCCGGATCTGAGATTAAGGAGGATATAATTTTAAAAAATAATAATTTAGAGACATATTTCTATTAAAAACTCTAAAGATTTTGAAGGCTAGAATTAATATTTCTTTTCTTGGACGGTTTCATCGAAGTGGATCCTCCTGACTAGTCATGTGTTAAAACTAGTACCGTATTAGCAGTTTATGTTTTCAGTTCACGTATTAGTTTAATTATACTGAAATATTAATTTCCTAATGAACTGGACTTGAATGCTGTGACTTCACTAATGTTTCATACAATTATTTGGTCAGCAACGAAGAAAGAATGCATATCTATTGATGATTTTAGCTGTTTAATTTGTTCCAAACAATATGAATCTCAGGATCGGACTTGTTGATTCTTTTCCCCCCCCACTAATTTCAAGCTTAGAAACCACTAATTAATCAGATCATCACATTAAAACAGAACACAATTCAAATTGTAAGAAAATAAGGAACGAAGAAGAAACGTACTTCTCGTATTTAACGGCGAGGTTAAGGAGAGCGAGCAGAGCCGCCTCGTGGTGCGATTCATGCGAGTCCTCTAACCTCAGCATCGAAACGAGCGGCTCGACGGCCTGAGAAAAGTGTCGGCGGCATCTATGCGACGTCTTCGTCAGCCGACGGATCTCTCTGGCCGCGAACAGCCTCGAATCCGGATCCTCCGATCGGATCAAACCGAGGATTCTCTGAATCGAGGCGGATGAAGACGACGAAGAAACAGAAACAGAAACCGCCGTCGTGGTGTGGAGCAGTTCGTGATCTGCATCTCCGCCACGTGGCGAATCGCAGTCGGTTGATGATACGGAGGAAGAGGAAGAAGAAGAAGCGACGGTGGATGATGCGAGGCTGGTGGATTCACCTGCGAGGTCCATTTTTCAGAGAGAAAGGACGAAAGATCTTTGTTTCGGAAAGTATTCTAATTTGACCTAGTTGAAAAAAATTCATTCTCATTACCCTACTAAAATTCTATATACCCCACTTTTTTTTCCTATAATTCCCTTCTCTTTATTGCCCTCAAGTATTTTATTATTATCCTTTCTCAGCGGTCCCCACGTCCCTCCATGTCTCACGCCACGCGCTTTCTATATTATCAATCGCAGCTTCTCTTCCTCTCATAAAGCCAACCTTAAACCCAACCACCTAACAGCCGACCCCACATCAACCCACCTCTCTCATTCCAACAGCTGTCCCTCCTGTCTCCTTTCTCCCATCAAGTTTCTCTTTCCCCCAACCACCATCGAACTTCTTCTCCCCTTCCACTTGAGATTGGCGATTTTGAAGCTTTTTTTGAGGTAAAATCATGCGTTTTTTTTACGAAATTTTCATAATAATATTCTACTTATGTTCTATGTATTATGTGTAACGAAAAATGAAAGTATTGCTGTAAAATTCGTGAGAGTTTTGAAAGAAAAATGAAAATATTAGATTTCAAAAAAATCTGTATTTTTCTCTATTTTTAACACGGTTTTGAAAGAAAAAAACATGAAATTTGTGTTAGACGATAATCTGGGTTATGTAACACGTTATTAGTTGATTAAAAATACTTAAAAAGATGAAAAACTAAAGTTTTAGGTAAAAATGGAGGTTTTAGGTATTTTGTTATGAAAAGGGATGCTTAAGGGCGATTTTGTATATTTGTTCTTGTTTAACACTGTTTTAAAGCAAAATAATGCATTACAGTAGTAGTAAACGGTACTGTGGGTTGTATAACACCCTTTTGGTCAGTTAAAAGTGTTAAATAGACAAAAACAAAAATTTATAAGAATTACTGGAACTACTGGTACTACTAAAGTGAAACGTGTATTACTTGTATTACTGGAACGACTATGTACCAACGATCTTGGACAACTTAGATTCTTTAAATGGTTAACTAATCATAGTTTTATTTCTTTTCAGGGAATTATATGGCGTCTCCTATTACAATCATATGTTTTGACTATGGAGGAAGTTACATCAAGGATGGGGCTGATATAAAGTGGATCTCGGGAGAAGATCAAATTCACACTCTAGTGATGAAAAAATCCGTGGAAGAGATTACATATTCTGAATTGGTCGAGTGTATATGCAGAAAGATTAAGGCAAATGGAGATGGGATGGTGAAGATTAGTTACTTTCCATTGGTATTGTATTCCAACAAGCCATCCTATATTTGGAGTGATGAAGACGTTTTGGGTTATCTCATGCAAGTAAATCATGATAAATGTAGAAGTGTTTTACATGTGGAGATCAGCAGTGACATGGATGATACATATGGTGGTCTGCCGCTTTCAGGAGATGATGAAACTGATGAAAGCTATGTTGGTCTTTCTGATGGAGAGGATACTGATACCGAGGAAGATGAAACTGATGAAGATGAGTCTGAGGAAGATGAGACTGAGCAAGATGGAGATGAGCAAGATGGAACAAATCATGATCATGAGATGGATGGCATGGTCACGCTTTACACAGCTGAACAACATGAAGACTTTGAGTTGCATGAGAATTTAGAGCACGGGTATGAAGGAACAGAAGTCGGAATGGAAGTTGAAGCTGCAAGAGAGGGAGTTGAAGCCACAACAGTTGTAGAAGAAGAATGGGATGATGGTCTTGATTTGGTTAAGGGTCAAGAATTCAGAACTAAGACAGCCATGCAAGTTCTAGTTCAGAGGGGTGCGCATAAGAATGGTTTTGAGTATGACACACTTAAGTCCGATACTGGGAGATTTGTGGCAAGATGTCGAGGAGCCAAAGAAGGTTGCAAGTGGTATTTGCGTGTAGTAAAGCTTAAGAATTCAGATCTTTGGACGGTTAGAACTTACGTCAAGTCTCATACATGCTCAGTGGTAACTACAAGTACCCTTAGAAATGGAAGGAGAGGCACACCACAGGTTGTTGCATCTGTTTTGGGTGAAGAATATCCCGGTAGATATGACACACCAAGATCAAGTGATCTGATCAGTATGGTTACCCGCAAGGTTGGTGTTAAGGTATCATATGCCACAGCATGGAGAGGAAAAAGGCTGGCTGCTAATGAAGTGCGAGGTACTCCGGAAGAGAGTTTTTCTATGATACACTCCTATATGCACATGCTTAAGTTGAAGAATCCTGACTCGGTAAGTTATGTTGAAGTAGATGCGGCAAAAAGATTTAAGTATCTATTTTTCGCATTTGGAGCTTCCATAGAAGGGTTTGTAGCGATGAGGAAAGTTATCATTGTGGATGGAACACATCTTAAGCATGTTTATGGTGGAGTTCTGCTTGTTGCGACGGCTCAAGATCCTGATCGCCACCATTACCCTATTGCATTTGGTGTAGTTGATGGTGAGAAAGATGAAAGCTGGACGTGGTTTATGAATAAATTGAGGTCAGTGATATCAGATGTAGACGGATTGGTGTTTCTTTCGGATAGAAATGCGAGCTTGATCAAGTCAATACGTGAGGTGTTCCCAACGGCCGCACATGGGTATTGTGTCTGGCATTTGTCTCAAAATGTGAAAGGACATGTATTCAACAACAGAGACGTTTGTGCAATCAAGTTTAGAGAATGCGCATATGCTTATACAGTGGCTGAGTTCGATGTTCTCTATGATGCTTTTTCCAGAAAGTATCCTTCTGCTGCCGAGTATCTAGAAAAGAGTGTTGAAGTGGGAAAATGGGCAAGATGTTATTTTGAAGGAGACAGATACAATGTTGACACAACCAATGCAGCAGAATCTATCAATGGTGTTCTTCGGGAAGCGAGGAAATACTTCATGCTACCGATGATTGATGTTATCATTAAGAAAATGGCTGAATGGTTTAACAAACATAGGAAGAAGGCAGCCCAAATACCAGCCACGAAGAAGCTTGTGCCTACAGTAGAAACCCAGTTGTCAAAAAGATCTTTGGAAGCGAGGTGTTTAGATGTGGTTGAGATAAACAGCTTTCACCTTGAGTACAATGTCAATGGTAGTGACGGAAAGGTTTATACGGTTGATTTGGCAAGAAAAATGTGCAGCTGCAGGTGCTTTGATATAGACAAAATCCCGTGTGTTCATGCATGTGCTGCTGCCAAGTTCTTGAGCGTTGGAACGGACCTCCATCTACAAGACTTTTGTTCGGTATACTATACGGTGGAGCTTTGGGCGTTGGCATACTGTAGGACGATTTATCCTGTGCCACATCAGTCTGAATGGGTTATACCAGATGAAATTCGAGCACTAAAAGTTCTTCCTCCATTATATGTTAAAAAGAAAGGACCCACTCAGAAGCAAAGGTTTCCATCAGCCGGAGAATCTCGTGGACGTGGAAGAGGGCGAGGAAGGGGAATGGGAAGAGGAAGGGGAAGGAGCAGAGGAAGGAGAGGCGGACGTTTGTATGAGTATTTTGAGTGTGGAAGTACTTCTGCAACCGCCGAGTAGCATGGGACTCTTGTGATTTGAACTATGTGTAATATGTGTAATATGGAACTACTAGTACTACTATTGGAACTACTATGTGTAATATGGACTACTAGCACTATTATTGGAACTACTATGTGTAATATGGACTACTAGGAATTACCTAGTACTACCATGAACTACCAAAAACTACCATGTATTACTATGTGTTATGCATGTTTCTAAAAACCTTAATTTTCAATAAATTATTTATTTTTAGAAGATGTATCTCATATTTAACGTGATTATATGTCCATTCATGTGTTTATTTTTTAAAATAGACATAAAATTCTCTTAAAATCTCAACTTGGTAGAAAAATTCTCATTTCAATAGAAAACATCCTTATACTTCCTTGTTAATGTCTTGATGGGAAGACTATGATGAGATGAATTTCTAAAAACACATATTTTCTGAATTTTTTTTCTGCCAATTTGTTATATACAGTCTAAAACTATCTAAATGAATTGGTATTACTAATTAATTTAATTTAATGACATTGTATTATTAAAAAATGCTATAATCTGCAAAAGTATTACTATGAAGAATGAAATATTACTACCACCTTGAGTACTACTAAGAGTAAGATAAATATTATTTTAATATTCAAACATGTTTGTTCAATATCATCTTTAACACGTTTTAGACATGTGTATATATATATTTTTTTATTCTACAAAGTGTTGACATTGTGTTACACGTTTTTGACACGTTTTAGACATGTGCATATATATATATATATATATATATATATTTTTTTTTATTCTACAATGTGTTTGTCTTAGTAATACCTAATAAGTCAAGTAATACGAATTTCCTTTATTAGGACAAAAATTGCCTTGTCTTCCATTAGACCAAACCTGCTTCAAGACAATCACACAACACAAAAAGATTGCACATCCTACATAATAGAATCCAAGCATCATACATAATAGCATCCAAAAACCAACAAGAACATAGCATCCTACACAAGTTCACAACAAAGCCGAGATAAATATTAAACATATCATCCTACAATAGTTCACTAAGCCTCAGTTCTTGGCTTCTTCTTCCGCCCTTCAATCTCATCAGTGTCAGCTTCAGTGAAAGGAGAGGAAATCCACTGTGATCGTATACGTGTCCTTGGCTGCTCTGGCGTCCTTGTCTCCTCTGGCATTGTGAACTTCTTTGGGTCAGTAGGCTTTCTTGGTCTACCCCTCGCCTTAGGCCTATGCTTAACCCCAATCCGAGCAGGAAGACCCTCATAATCCTCAGCTCCTACAACAGGAGCTCCCTCATCTACAACAGGAGCTTCCTCATCTACATCAAGCTCATCCGTCTCCTTGTCAGCTCCCTCATCTACAACAGGAGCTCCCTCATCTACAACAGGAGCTTCCTCATCTACATCAAGCTCATCCGTCTCCTTGTCAGCTCCTTTATCCACAGCAGGAGCTCCCTCATCTACAGCAGAAGTTCCCTCAGCCGGTTCTCCATAGCTCTTGCAAAGTGAAAGAAGCCATTCTTCTTGTTTCTCTTCATCACATGTTAGCACCAATCTCTTACGTGGTGATTTCCAATTCCCTGATGGTTTCCTCGCGGCTGCCTTAGTCCTACCACGTGGTGGTGTAGGAGTCTCCATAGGTTGCTTCTCAGCCTCCTTCTCTTCAATCTCAGCCTCCTTATTTGTTTCAATCTCTTGTTCTGTTTCAACCCGAGCCTCTTGTTCTTCCTCAGGTTGTTTCTCTTCCTCACAACCTTTATCTTTATTCTCCGTTTCAGCCTGCTCTGTTTCTTTCTCTTCATGGGTCAAGCCTTCACCTTCTTTGTCTTCTTCAGGTTCTGCTTCATGCTCAGGTTCTTTTTCTTCCTCAGAACCTTTATCTTCTTTCTGAGCCTCTTCAGCTTGAGCTTCAGCTTCAGCTTCAGGTTCTTTTTCTTTCTCAGAACTTTTATCTTCCTTCTGAGCTTCTTCTTCACTCGCTTTCTCAGCTGTTGGCTCCACGAGGTTGCTGTCATAACGCCCATCATTCCAACCATGATCCATGGTTTGGTACTCAAAACCATCATCGTTCTCCTTCTCTTTCTCCTGCTTCTTCATTTCTTTCTCAATGCCATCAAGTCTCTCCTCTAATGTCTTCTGCTTCCTGGCCTTTAGTTTTAAACCATCTTGCGTCCGCTCAATGGCATCAAGCCTCTTCTCCATTGCTTTCATCCTCTTAGACCTTCTTTTTAAAATAACATGGCTCTTCTCCACCACACCAAGCCTCTTGTCCATTGTCTCTACCTTCACAATCACTTCACTCAAAGAAGCCATCATCCTCTCTTCAAACCCTTTCAGAACGTCCTCCAAACCATGAACAGAGGAGGATGCTTCTTCATTCACTTTCCCTTTTCCTTTGTCTTTTTTCTGAGGAAACTCCCTTGCAGCCACATCCAACTCATAGAGTCCTTGCCAAAAGATAGGCTTCTCCTTAATAGTCAGCCATGTGCTCCACAAGTTACTCACTCCTTCTTCATTTTCATAGTCTGGCTCCCCCTCACATATACGTGCCATGAGAGGTTCCTCATCAACAGTTGGAACCAAAACACTATCAATGACCTGAAAAAATTATCAAAACAATATCACACACATATTTTAACTCAAAACACTATTTATTCCACTCATTTAATAAAAAAAAATATTCAACTCATACCGTAGTGTGTCCAAGCGTGTCGTACAAATCCTGGAGTGGATAACCTTTCATGCTGTTACTTTGGAACCGTTTCTTGCACATCCTCGGGCAGGAGCTGAAACAGCCAGCTACACGTTCTCTGAATCGTGCATTTAGAGCTGGAATACACTCAAATGCCAGGATCTGAATGTCAAAACAAAGGAGTCAGAGCTGATTCACAAAACAAAAACAATTATATAAAGATGTAAAATTTACCTCCAAAGGAACTATGAACCCGGGAAAGTTGACATTCTTCTTAGGTTCCCCTTTGAGTTTCTTCATCACGTAGTTAATGGACCCGATCGCATCATCGAACGTCAAGCGACCCCATGGAAAGGTTTTGCAAATTTCCACATCGTTGACGACTCTTAAAATGAAAGAGTCGAATGGGGCATTGTACCTTGCCTTCGCTCTGATAACCGTGCCTAGGAAGTAGAGCACCGCCATCCTGAGTCGATCCCCACATGCACTCATACTCAGCAACTTCTCTCTCACAGATTCCATTGTTATCTCCTTATGCGAGCCAAAATGCCTATCTACAAAAGCAAAGCTCCCCAACTTCTTATAATTCGGTGGGTAGTCACGGCAGTCCAAGCCTGAGATGAGTGCATGCTCTCTCATTGAATACCGGAGGGGCACGCCATTAACCGCAAACCAAGCTGTGTCCTCTCCCTCGTGTAAGGGAATTGTGCGCAGTAGCAGCGACCACATACCCAGCAGCCTCAAGTTTGGTTCATTCGGCATGTGGAAAATGTGGCAAAACTGAGGGTGGTTTTTGAACCACTCCAACTCGGGCGACTCATCCTCGGGCGTAAGCTTCTTCAAGAGGTCCACTGTTCCGCTCACAGAGCACTTGCTCTGTATCTTACACGACTTGGTGAATTCCGTGTTCTTGAAGTATAGCTCATCAGGTGGCAATGGTTGACATTCCTGCAAACCACATTAATTTATATATATTAGCACTTTATTTATTAATCTGTCTTAATAAAATCAGTAGTACTAGTACTACACCATACTAATACCAAAGAAATGTTGGAGAATGATGATCAGTGTGAGTCTGAGATGTTGAGAATGCATACCTGAGATGTTGCAGAATGATTTTCGGTTTGAGTCTCATTCCCGCCGGAAAGCTCTTCATCAGCTACTGGAGCAGGGTTGTGTTCTTGAACCTTTTCTCTTGTGGAATTGTTTTGTTTCTTGTTCTGCCTTTTCCCCCGCTTACCACGGCTTGTCATTCTCCTATAACAACAAACAACTATTTATCATTATCAAACAGTCAACATTCAATCCATAAGGTCCAATCCATAATTGTATTAACCATTTCCACCATTTTTACTAATAGGATTTCAATTAAGTTACACAAAAATAAAACAATTTTTATCAATATCAAATCGATTAAAGAGAAGAATAGTCCACATCAAATCGATTTGAATCATATATTTCAAAGAAATTCACTTCAAAATTTCTTTATTTCTTTAAGCCAAACAACCACACATCATATATTTCAAAGAAACCGACATCAAATCGATTTGAATCTATGAAAAAGGTATGAAAAAATGTTACCTTACACGCCGAGAATGGTGATGGAAGAGGTTACAAGAGGATGAAAAGAAGCTTGACGCCGGAAGAAGAAGGTGATTCTGATGATGGACAAGAGAAAACGTGGTGGTTTTCGGTGGATTGCGTTGGGTTTCAGTGGATTCCGGTCGATTTCGTCGAGATCATCGGAGGCGGGTTCTAGGGTTTTTAGAGATTGATTTTTTCGATTTGGGGAAGAAACTGTCGATGGTCTGTTTGGGAAGGGTTTGATCTGTTTGGGAGAGAGACACTGGGAGAAAGAGAGGGTTTGGGAGAGAAACACGCGGGTCACGCTCATGGATCCGGGTCGTATGAGTCGGGTCAAATAAAGAGAGGTTGGATCCTGTAAATATCAGATTTCATTAAGGGCAGTTTTGTTTTTTCTCACATTTTCGATAAAATAAGATTAAAAATATAATCTATTTTATTGATGGGGCAAAATAGAATAAACAGTGTAGTGACTAGGGCAAGAGAGAATAAAGTCCCTTTGTTTCAGAGAGACGTATTGAGTATGGCGTTTACATACTACGTGTATATATATACTACACCAAGTGCAATATCTATGTAATATATCTATTTTAAACTATAGTTGTGTATTATTATTATAATAAGATAGATATTGTAAGAAACAAAATATTTATGAGAGAAGAGGTTTGGAAGACTTTTAAGGATGGCTTTAATTTTCCCTAGTTTTGTTTGTAGAAAATTAGATATTTTTAAACAATAATGATGTAGATGGGCCAAAGATCGACTGTGAGATTTATTTTATATTTTGTTATAATAAAGTTTGTTTGGCTCTCCTCAATGTTAAGATCAGTTACCAACCATTCTTTGTTACACTGTCTTTATCTTATGCATAGACATATTTGACTAAGTTATCTAGAGGCTATAAAAGGGAGAGCTAAAACAAAATTTTATTCTAAAGTTTTATAGCATCTTTTGTAGAGTCTGATAAATAAAGATATCTAAGGATATTACAATAATATTATCACACTAAGCACAATATATATTTGAAATTTTTGCACCAAAATTTAGCTGTATGTTATAATATACCTGGGGTGTTAATTGCAATATTTGTTTTATTTCAGTAAATCAATTTTTGTTTTGTTTCGGTAGTCATTCTCAATAAGTCCAGATGGGCTTGGACAATATAAATTGCTGTCTAGAACCATTTCAGCCCACGCTAAAATACAAATCGAAATAAACACTAATGAATGGAGGATTCTTCAATATATCATTACATGAAATGAAAACATAAAGAAAAATGAAACATTCTTAATCAAATGATTGTCATTACAAAAAAATACTAAACATGATTAAAATTTCATATCAATATAAGTCTGAAAATGTCGCTTAGAAAATCTTGGCGACGTCTTTCATAAGGCCACGATTAGCCTTAGCGAAATCAGAAAACTCTTGGTACGATATGAATCCATCACCATCGGTGTCAATCTCAGCCATCATACGCTTAACGTCATCGTGCGTTACCGAGCCAAGGTTCTTGAGAGCATCTCCAAGCTCGGTTGAAGAGATAGTTCCATCACCGTTAGCATCAAACTTCTTGAAAATACGGTCGTGCTCAGCTTTTTCTGTCGCGTCAGCCATTGTTTTAAATGTTTCTTCGATTGGTCGGAGGAGTGAGATGGTCGTGAGAGTTATTATATAAAGAGGTTTGAATGTGAAGAGAAGCTGAGGCTATGCTTTAAACTAGGCGATCTAAGGAGGAAAACTGAAGTTACTATAAATAGAATGTGACTCGGTCTTTTCATTAATGGACCTTGTATTCTGAATAATAGATGTGACAAAAGAAAAATCAACGGCTGGATCCAACTGTTTTGCCAGCTTTATATCGATCTTCAAAGATGAAGTTGAAGTTCAAAACCTTGAAGCAGAAGTAATATAAAGAGATGTAATACCTCAACTTCAACTTCAAGGAGCTCTGTCGAAAGGCTTAGTGTCATTGTAACAAGTATCCCACACTGCTTCCATGGCGTCTTTAGCTGCTACTTCAGAGCAATACGGGTTGCCACGAAGCGATTTCAGCACTCTTCTTTTTATACATTCCTTTTGCAAAAAAAAAAAAAAGAAAAAAATCAAGAATCAAGTCAATATTAACAACAATCATCCATGATTCCACATATGCAATTCTTCTTCTTCTTATAGTGTGACTTACTTGTTCATGCCCTCGTAATTTAATGAAACCCCTCAGAAGTTCTCTCTTGAAATGGCAGTCACCGCTTAAATGACCTGCACGTATCTATTTAAAGAACACACAAGAAACACTATCAAGAACTGGACTTGACATTGGTAAAGCTAACTAGCTAACAATGCAATGACCTCGCTGCAGGCATGATGAGCACAGTTAGTCCAATCCAGATTCTTGGCACGGCACTCGTCATAAGCATGGATCAACTCATGTATAACCACTTGGTTCACTTCATCTTGAATGGTCAGATAGTTACTACACACAGTGATCTTCAAAACAAAAAAAAAAGAAACTGATCAGTCATCAAAAAACATTAATTAACAAAGGCCCAAACAAGAAGAGCAGTGTTAGAGCTTACCCCTCTTCCTTTAGTGAAGCCACCAGCAACAGGACCAGTACACACAACCGCCTTGACGAAGTTATCACCAACTCTGCACCCTGATTTCTCCATTTGCTCCATCAGATACTTCACTATCGGATCTAAATCCAAAACAAACTAGTTTCAATATTACCATAATGAACCTGAAACTCTTGATTGATTCTAGAATCCTAAACCCTAGATTTGCTAATATAATACTGAGAAAAAAATATATACTTCGGAAACTTCGCTGAATCATGTCCTGGCACTCTTCGATAGATTTGCCGCGCTTTCCCCCGAGGTTCAAATCGGAACCTGAGTTAGGAGCGGCTGCATCTTCCTCCATTTCCGATATCTCGAAGCCGGTGGTTCCCTCGCGAGTGGCGGCTTATTATGATCGGAGACGGAGAGAAAAGGAGACGAAGGGTAAATGTGTCAATTACTTAACGCTTCTCTCTCTCTCTTTCTATCAAACGGTTAACGTATTCGATTCGGTTTGCCAAACCATCATCTCAGACCGGATTTAATTTAAATCTGTTAAAAACTGATAATGGGCTATTGATATTTTTTATGAGGGTGCGTAACTAAAGAGCCGGCCTAATCCAAAACCCAACATAGTGAATCAATGAATTCTATATTTAGAAGAATAATGTTTATGCTTTTAATATTTTGATCAAAATCTATCTCCAATCTCCATCTATGTGTTGGATTCTCACATTCATGCAAGAGATAAGTTGTAGTTTATCAGCACTATTGAACTATGAATGTTTGATAAGAATGATGATTCAGTATACATACCCAAATTATAGGATAAGTATGACAGATATTCGTTTCCTATTTGATTACAGAAATTTTAAAATTGTATATTTCTCATATTTTTTCCCTTTTCTATATTATATGAATTGAAATTTTTTTTACCTTATCCTTTTTCCTGTAAATATTTCATTATTTTAGTTTGGTAGAGTTTATATGCATAAATTGTAAGATTAACATGTGTCAAAGTCAATCCAATCTAAATAATAAAATATGAAAAAGTAAAAAATTACATTAACTTTTCTTGTACTAAAAATAAAGTTTTCTTATTTTTGAAAAGATTAGAGATTAATATCAACCAATTTTTACAATTAAATACAGTATACAATATCTTGGAATCTTCATCATCTTTTGCAATTTACATATTTTTTTTTTGAACCGAATTCAATTTACATATTATATCCCTTTTTATATCACTTATTTTATATATTTTTCTACTTTTGCTCATCATTAATTGGAAATATATCTCATTTTTTATATTATTTAGGGTTTTCAAACACTATAAATAAAAGAACATATGTTCTCGTATTTCACACAAAATTCTCAAAGCAAAAGAATAATATCAAACAAAAACATTTAATTAAGAGAATGTCTGCGACACAAGTCTTTGCAAAGTTCGACAAGAACAACGACGGTAAACTTTCATTACAAGAGTTTCACAACGCAGCTCTTGCTTTTTGTAAAACCTTTTCTGAGGGAGAGATCAAGGCCATGTTTAATGATATGGACGTGGATGGTGACGGCCAAGTCGGCGCTGCTGAATTTACGTCGTGCATTGAAAAGATGTTGAAGGAAGTCTTCGATTTTTGTGACGTTGACGGTGATTAGGGATGTTGTATTGGGTTATAAAAGTTAGGGTAGTACCAGCCCATCAAAAATTTTAAATACCCTAACCCATAAGTTTAAACTGTAAATTATATTGGGTTCATTTAGGTTTGGATTAAAAAATAATGGGTTTTAACAGGGTTGAGCCCTTTTAATTTTTGGATTAGAAAATATCTTCTGATCTTCTCGACGCCGTTCAATCTCTCTCTGATCTCACTCTCGACGCCTCTCACCCTCTCTCCGATCTCGACGCTCGTGGGTTTATCTCAGCCTCTCTCTCCGATCTCGCCTCAGCTTCTTCTTCGTTCTCGACGCCTCAGCTCGGCGGTTTCATCTCAGCCTCTCTCTCCGATCTCGACGCTCGTGGGTTTCATCTCAGCCTCTCTCTCCGATCTCGACGCTCCATGGTTTGGATTTGTTTCTGATCATATATGTTAGAGAGAACTGTGCTTAATTAGAAAACACGTATAGGATTTTGTTTAGTAGTTCTCTGTGTTTACTTTGAGCAATCAGTATTGGAATAGAGCAACCACAAGTTAAACGTTGAGAGTTTTGGTTGTCAGTCACTGCAGAAGCTTGGTTGCCATTGTAGGTGGAACCGGAGAAGGTAAGACATCACTTGTCTCTGCAATGTTGGGAGAGTTGTCTCATGGTGAAACCTCAAACGTTGTTATTAGAGGCTCCGTAGCTTATGTTCCTCAAGTTTCATGGATCTTCAATGCCACTGTGAGTTACCTTAACTTCCCATCGGCTCTGGAAACAAAAAGATTACAGCTTAGCTTTCATATATGTATTTGCAGGTGCGTGAAAACATTATATTTGGTTCGGATTTTGAACCGGAAAGATACTGGAGAGCTATTGAAGTGACTGCATTACTCAGGTCTTGATTTGCTTCCGGTTAAGTGGGAATGAAAAGGCTTTACATAACATGCACTTGGTGTGTTGACATTTCTTAGTAACTTGCTGAGTTTGGCTTATTCAGGGACGTGATCTTACAGAGATTGGAGAACGTGGGGGTGAATATCAGCGGAGGGCAGAAGCAGAGAATGTCAATGGCTAGGGCAGTCTACTCAAATTCAGATGTTTACATATTCGACGATCCTTTGAGTGCTTTAGATGCTCACGTTGCTCAGCAGGTATTTAATTTATTTATTCTTTACTTATAGGTTGATCCTGAGTGTTTGGTTGCTGGCAAAGATGTTGTGGAAGGTAGAGACTATAGAGTAAATCTGGTTGTTGCAGTCTTCAACGAGCAAAGAATATGTGAAAGACTTTATTTATTTGAATATGACTTGAAACTTGTTTAGTGTTGTGGTTTGCTTCAAACTTTTAAACGTATTTTGTGACAATCAATAATGTGAAATTTCTTACTATTTATATGACTCAAAACTTTGATTTAACTTTATTTTTGATTTAATTTTCATATAATTTTGTAAGAAATTACAGAAAAAATGTGTTTACATAAAAAAAAATTAAAGGGCTCAAAATGGGTTGAAAGGGTTTAGCCCTAATAAAAATAATATCATGGGTTCTAAAAGGGTTAGGGCCACTTTGGTTTGGGCTTAAACTAAATAGGGTTGGGTTGGGTTGGGCAACCCAATACAACATCCCTAACGGTGATGGAAAGATACCAGCCGATGGGTTGTATGTGAGTATGACTAAGCTAGGGAAAAAGTGCACTAAGGATAGTTGCGCCAAGAAGGTTCAAATTGCTGATGCAGATGGTGATGGTCATTTGAACTTTGAGGAGTTTATGGCCATGGTCTTTAGTGACATTTAAAGAAGAGTAAATTGCATTCTTGTTAAGTGTATTCACTAATATAATTAGTGACGAATAAGTCTTATTGTGATGTTTATTGTATTGGTTTAGAGGTTTCTCGGCCTTGTTTGTTTTCTTACGAATAAATGAAAGCTCCTGCTGTTGAATTTAAGCGAATGTTTTTTAAAAATAACAATGAAACGTGAATATGTGAGTACGTTAAAAACGTGACACGTAAAGACTTTCTTTCAAAATTGTAGAAGCCACCTTAAAAAACATAATAAGCATTTTCGAAATTTTGCATGTAAATCATGAATCTCTTGTAGGATTTTGGACATGTCTTCTTGCCTACAATTGTAGCTTTTGATGTCTGTATAACTAGTGTTTGGTTTGTATAACAGAAGTCCCAACTTTAGCAAGAAATTTCAGAGGGTGGAGCTACGGAGCACACAAATGTTAATTAATGAGATGCACATCGACAGATCATAATAAATTATTAATAATTAATATCACAAAATGTCAATATCTCTGATAAAAAAAAACTTGCCCAATTGAAAGAGATGTTTAGTCTCATACTCTCGTATATACTTCCTCCGTTTCAAATTATTTGTTATTTTAGAATAGAATTTTCGTTTTAAAATAAGTGTCATTTTCGATTTTCAATACAAAATTTATTGACAATATTCTCTACTCTGCTTTTCTATTGGTTGATATATGGTTAGGTGTAGTGGTAATAATGTTTTTATTTTGAAAATATATAAAACTAAATATTTTATTAATTTGTGTGTATAAACCTAGAACGACAAGTAATATGAAACGGAGGGAGTAACTAGTTTATGTCTTCTTTCAATCACTTTTGTTGCTTCGCAAGTGTCAATAATAAATCTAACGTGTATGAATTATGTGATAATGAGAGATGCATGAAAATATATCCATCCATTTTAGAATACATGTGTTTTGTTAGGATAGATAATTGAAACCAAGAGAATGTAACAATAAGATGAAATAAATATTTTTTTAACAATAGATGAAATAAATCCATTTCTAGAATCAAATTTATACACTCTTAGAAATTTATATATATATATATATATATAATTTTTCTTTTCATGAAAACAGATTTATTTCTTTTCAGTAAATGTTATTATCGAATCCAAATGTAACAATAAGATGAAACAAATCCATTTTTAGAATCACATCTATACATTCTTGGAAATTTATATATTTAATTTTATTTTCATGAAAACAGATTTATTTTAAAAAAACAGATTAATTTCTTTTTCTGCAAATGTTATTTTCTATTCCAGTAAAATATACAAATCTATTCCACATAGAAATTTAATCAAGCAAAATTTGCAAACGCGTACACGGGAAACAAATCACCTAATACATAATAACTTCAAATCCTATATATAAGAATACAACATTTCATATTAACACAAGCTTTAAGAAAGAAAAAAAAGTTGATATGAATATGAATCTGTCTATAAGTGATATATTTGCGAAATTTGACAAGAACAAAGACGGTAAGATCTCATGTGAGGAATTTCGTGATGCTATTCATGCTCTCTCTCCGACCATTCCCTCAGATAAACTTGTCGTGATGTTCAACCAGCTTGACACGAACGGTGATGGTAAGATCGATGCGGCTGAGTTCGCTTCATGCATGGACCAAATCGTAAAACTATATGATATTGATTGTGATGGGAAAATATCAGCGAATGAGTTATATGTGGTGATGACTGGTCTTGGGGAAAAGTGTACGGTCGAGAGCTGCATGGAGATGGTTCGAGCCTTTGATGCCGATGGTGATGGTTGTATTAGCTTTGAGGAGTTTAAGACTTTGATGTATATTAGCAAGTAGTATTCAATATTTATCATCCTCATCAAAGAGTTCAAATAAAAACATTTTATCATATATATATTAATGTTACAATAACTTTTTGAAAAAAAATGTGTGAGAGATTCTTGTAAAATTCTATTATAAAAATTAGTCACTATAGTAATGTTTTAATTTACCGAGGCGTATCACATACATGAGAATGATTTGAAATCAAACAAAAGTGATTGTAGAATTAGAATTTAGAAGAAACATAAATTACGACAACATTTAATGGATGAAAAATCCTTCTTATTTAGTTTTTTTTTCCTGTAAATTATAATGACAATTCTAGTACAGTAATGTTATAATCAAGATGTTGAGTATAATCTCGATAAAAATACAACAAAGTTGGAGTATGCATATGAGAAAAGACCATAAGAGCTTTTCAAAGTAATGGATCATCTAAAGAGGCCTTTTACCTTAAAGCTTTCAATATATTTCTACGCCAAAGAGCAGTCTCTGGGTCGAACCTCAGCTCCCAAGTGGGCCAATAATGGAGATCTTGTTTCAGAGTCAACACTCGTGGCTTGCCGTTAAGATGAACGGTCCTTATACGTACAAACTGCCCGTGTTCCAGTTCCTGTTAAATCGCAAAGAAACAATCTAAGATTAAAACTAAGATATGGCTGGGCTGCATCACTTTTCTTTAGGGCCAAAGTAAACTTGGAAGTGTGAGTTTTTTTTTTTGTAAGGAATGCGACAAAACCTTGGTAGCATCTGCAAATGCGTTGAGATCAGGAGTCTTCTTCCCGTTAACTTCCACGATCCACTGAAGTGCATAGAGGCCATATCGATGTGCTGGACTCCCGTGACACCATCTGAGAACAAACATTTGTCAGCGATCAAATCCAAATCTAGTTCGGTTGAGAAGAATCAGTTTCTAGTGTTTGAACCAAAATGATATTCAATATATAGGTCAATAACTAGTATACCTTGTCACATAGACACCATGACCTTCCTCAGGAAGAAACCCAAGAGCACGAACCGCAGGATGAGGATCTTGAACAACGCACCCGCACCAGTTTATCGCTCTTTGTAGTTCCGTTTCCATCTCTTTTATCAGTTCCAACTACGAGCTCCATTTCTCGGCCCTGCCAAACAATCAAGACTCTTGAGTATAATAAACTAGTAAACCTTTCTTCTTCACCTAACTTAAACTATTTTCACAGGTGGTTTGATCAGTCCACACAAGGACTCCGATGATAACGGAGAAGAAAATAGACAATAAGATGTTCTCAAGAAGCCAGGAGTTAATGGTGTCACCTGTCGAAGGATTGTTAGATCGAGATTCTCATCGCTGTGGCTACCAGTATCCAGTGTTCGGCAAGCGGCTTCAATGTCATTGTAGCATGTAACTGGCATCTTATTGACTGCCAGAACCATGTCGCCTTGTTCTAGAAGATTTTCAGCTTTTGATCCTGCCAGGCAGCCTTTAACACGCAGAACTTGTCTTCTAACAGGATCCTTCTTGACTAGAATCTGTAAGAACAATCAATAAAGTATATGGAGTATACCTGCTTTTAGTAGAATAGCACTTTGTCAAAGGTATGGTGTGAAATTACTGTGGCTATACATAAGCAAGAACAGGCTTACTTGGATCCATTCATCACTCAGACCAAAACTCCGGGCTTTTGAGAGCAAAGTAGGGTACAACTCAACTTCTAAAATCCGAACGAGTGGCATTGGCCTTTTCACACCATTTATTAGAAGTGATGGTCCGTTTCCACCAGTTATGATTTTCTCGAGGACTTGGCTGATCGCATATATTGGGATACCTCTGACAAACTGATGGTCTTCGGACGAAGTGGAACTATATTTAACCTGTGATCAATTCACAAGAAAGCAGCATGTTAGAAAACACATAAAAATTTTGTTAACTGCAAAGTGGGAAGATGAACCTGAGTCGAAAAGCTCCCCCATATGGCCCGAATCCTCCCGAGCTCATCAGTCAGCGCTCCTGAAAATGAGCTACCAAAATCTGCAACGATACAAGAAGAAAACAAAGTGAGTTTCGAACAAGTTTTATAGTAACTAAATTTGATGTGAAAGGCTTTAAATTCTTCACCTGTATCAAGCTCGATTACTTCCATATTAGTTGCTCTGTAGCGGGGAGAATCAGCAGACCCAATGTTTAAAGCTGCACATGGATTGGTTACCATAGATTTTCTTGATGTAGCTTGAAGGTTCCTACTCAATCCGACAAGATAAACTGAATCTCCACGTTGCAGTGCAGGTTCTGTTTTCAGCAAAGACATTGCAACATGAACTCTTCCCATTAATTTGACTAGATAACGGAACGTTTAAACGAGCGGCAATATCCAAACAGAGCAATAGTGAACTTTCAAATGGTTAACAAAAAATAGCAATAGCCAACCAGCATATAAATATGGAACCCCAAGGGTGCTTTGCTAGAGATTTGTACTAACATACCAGGTAGTAGCTCAGCTGCACGAATAAAAGAAGCACTGGCAGGGCCCATTGCTGACGGATTGTAGGCAATAAGAGCATAGTTGTGAACAGGATGAAGAAATACCACCTGCACTTCAGTTAAGAAATATCATTATTAAAGCTTCCTTCCATGAACTGGAAGATCCTCAGAGGAATCTAACCTCTCCAGGAATCTCGACAGGAAAAGCAGCAAAGGACAACATAACATCAGATGCAGAAATCGCAACAGTGTTTTTGTCCACCACAGCAAGTCCCATGTTTGAAGAATGATAAATAATGATGCCAGTCCCAAAGAAGTGTTGTGAATGAACACCATCAAGACTGCACGATGGTGGCACATGAACCTGCATAAGAGAACTTATTTTCAGCAGATGCAAGTTGCTCTTAACCATAATAAGAACTATACTCACAATTACAAATACCAACCAACATATTAAGCCAAGACAGTAATTTCGATCACCAGATCATATAATCCACTCCTACGAGAATTCTTAATCTTTACCTCAAACATGACAAGAGCGGGCTCAATAGCACGTTCAGCCAAAGAAGCATTAGCTGACAGTGCTGTTTCACCTTCGTAGTCTCTTAAAACCGAATTATCTGTTGCCATTGCATCATCAGATTTTGAAACACTCCCATATAAGGAACCGTTTGCAACAGTTCCATCTGAAGAATCATCTTCCACTCTTTGTTTCTTTGCTTCTGAGCCAAAATCATTCTGTGAACTATCCCCACTAGAGGCTTCAATAGTAGCCACAGTATCAGTATCCCCACGAACATCGACTTCATGCATAGGCTCTGTATCATGATGGCAGAGAATGGTATTTTGGCATATAGGCAAACCATTATTACCAACAGATGATGGAGCAGTAGCAGGTTCGATTGCAGGTTTCACATCCCATAAACCAGAACTGTCATTACGGGTATACAACTGTGGAGGAGCGTACCATTCATGACGATCAATTGTGACTAAAACAGACTGCACGAAATGAAACCCAAAAATAAGTACTATCTCATTTTGAGTAAATATTATAGAGTTAAAAAAACAAGATTACAGTGGGTTAGGACGTCTTACAAAAAAAAAACTTTTAAACAAGATACATCACCTTCTTGCGATGACGATCAGTGTGAGACATATATTCCAAGGGGACACGAGCACCCCTAGACAGCTTTGAAAGAACGGAAATTAAATCCGAAAGACAGGAAATATCTTCATTAGCAACCTTCTTTATGATAGCATGTCGTGGGACCCCAGCTCTAAATAGCATGTATCTGCATAGGAAATAGCTCACCAAGTAAATCTAGAAATACAGAGAACGTTCTGAAAATGATTCACAATAAGCTTGCATGTAACAATATTGACACATCAGTCAAGAAAATAGAAAATAGAAAATAAGTCAATAAGCTAAACGTGAACTATCTTAAAATCTTTGATGAAGAGATACGAACTATAATTTTCAAGATTAAGTGGCGTATTAGAATAAGTTACAGCTCACTTCTTGTACCGAGTAAGCAGCTAAATAAATTTCAGAACCAAAAGAACATAAAAGGAAACACTCTTTTCTGTTGGAACCTATTAGGGAATTGCACATGGATCAAGAAAATGTGAAAACTTCGATGGAGGAAGGAAGTTGAGGCGGCTTACCCAGGGTCCGCGACATAAGCCAGACCACAAGGAAAACGAAAATTACGAGCCTGTTACATCAACAACTTTTAAGATCAGCTGATGCCCATAAGAGTGTCAGTACATGTTTCCACATTCAATCTAGCAAGCCAGTGTGCGCTATGGAAGATAAAGTCAATGTTTCTTCAAAGCATCATACAATTTTCTAACTGATACTACAATAACGAGTTCCAGGGTCATACATTTAGCATTGCTATATTCACAAAGAGCATCCTCTCTGGAGATATATATTATGAACCAACTAACATTTCAGATAAACATGTTACTTTGAAAAACGGAAGAGTACTCTAAATCATCATTGGGTAGATCAGTGCACAAATAAACCTTAGCCCCAAGACTAACCTATAAAAACAACAATTAGACCTGTAGGACACAAGAATATCACGCATACAGGTACATGCACAAAGCAGCAAAAAAAAGTTCAACCATATCTTTTCAAGTCGTACTTACCTGCTGATAAGACAACGGATGAATTACACCACCACTTACTTCCAGGAAGTGATCTGGAGTGATTGAGTGTAAATCCTGAACCTGTGTCAGAAAATACATAAACACAGGATCTAGATCATTATGAAAGACAGTAAGTATCAACCACAGTTAAGCAGATTATGAAACCCTAGATGAAAGTTACAAGATACCGAGGACTTTTCCCAGGGAAAAAGAATTGAGTAGCAATAACGAATTTAATAGCCAAGAGAAAAGATAAAAAACGGCTACATGTATCCTAGAATATTGCAGGGCGCATAAGAAACCAATGTTAGAAACAGAAGAATGGAACTCACAGATACACTAACAGTTATTGGCTGTCCACCCCTTTCAATTTCCAATTCAACTATCTGGCCAACACCGTCATCAATCAGATTCTCCAAGCTTAGAAATTGCGTAAGCACCTGTGATAAAAATGACATGCATAAAGAGAAATTTAGAAAACGAGGAACAGAAAGAACTAGACACTGAAATTGTATTGATTAATAGGTTCTAACTAAATTTTAACCCATGCGTTTCATACCAATGTTGCAACAGAGACATCAAAATTCTAGATTGCTCGAGGCAAAGAAAAAAAACAATCCTCACTAAAAAGATGTAATTGAGATAACTTACTGTGCCGTTCACACGAATAAGAACATCTCCCGGCTCTAAGTGTTTATCAGCAGGGCCATTTGGCACCTACCACAAGTCATGACATCATATTTAAGACGTAAATTTTTAGCCACCGCTTGAACAATCCTTTTTCTATAAACATAATTATTGTTGTGTTAATAATGAAGCAATGCACTCACTACAGAATCAACAACAAGCATTCCGGTTTCCCCAGGGGGAGATGCATGCCGAACCACCTACATAGCCACAAGATATGGTAAGTTTAAGGTGTCACTGTGTAGCACAAGTACGGATGATGCCATCCACGATAGTAAGAAGGAAAATCAAGTACCTGTTCAGTTTCGCTCCTGAGACCAAGTCGACGTATCTCATCGAAGCCTTTGTGAATAAATGTCATCTAAATACAAAAGCACACAGAACTCATGAGACTGAGTTTCCTTCGAATCTCTGCAAACCTGTCAATCCTGGGAAAAGGAATAGAACTATAACATAACTATTCCTAATAAAACCACGAACTTATTCAGATCCCACGGTAGTCACAAGGATAACCTTTCTATAATTAGAAGAAATCCGTAAGCTACTTAAAGGAAACACATTTCTATCTAGGACTTGAGCACAATGTTAGTTGAAATTTATTATAGAAAAAAATTATGATGCTCAGAACCTAACTACAACAGTAGTCTTGGAATTTTTTTCAGCTCACAGACCATGTACAGTATTGGTAGTTTTTGGGACACGCTGAACTCAGCTACTTTAAAAAGGGGTCAAACTGATGGTCGTGGAAATTTTCCTAACTGCACTATGAAGAGTCTCAAAATCGGATAGGTGGAAAACAAACCTGAAGCGTACCACGAGGAATATGAACTGCTTTCGGCTTATCTGTGCACGAATCGATACTTTTCTGCAGGAAACTTAACGCCCTGACAACCTTCCAAAAACGAAAACCATACTTGATGAAAAGTTCTAAGCAAATGTCAAATATATTCCGGGGTTATGAAATGATATGACGCAACACTAAAAAAAGATCAGGATGACTTTCTCAGTGTGTCATACTAGATACTCAGGGCCCCGTTAAGTTCATACTAGATACTCAGTGTATCACAAATAAACGTAAAGTTCATTTGGAACATTCTACAAGCCATCTAGTCTTGACTAACGCGTGAATATGAGTATGAAAAAGAGATTGCTTACTCGTTGAAGTGGTAGGAAGAAGGCTGATGCACTTGAGGACTTGCTGCCAGCATTCAAGGCTACCGCCCTGCCTTGCCAATCAATAACAGGAGAACCACTTGATCCACCTTTAGTACCTGACGCTGCCTATAAGCACAGAAGCGAAAATATTAGCAAGCTAGCATGTGTAAGGGTGTTTCGAGTAACAGTAGCACTAAATAGCTGAGTATAGCACTATAAGCTACAAAGAGAACGTTTTAACTCTAGTAGGTGATATTTAAATAACCATAAGCAAGACACGATTAGAAAAGATAAAACCTAGGTCTTGAATCAGGAGAGATACATAGAAATTCTGATCATATACGTCCGTAACTAAAATAAAAGTAATAAATATTAAAGATGAATAATCACTTACTTGCATATAAAACGTGTTGAAGTCGTTATAACCATCTCTGCACCAAAAAAAAAAAAATCAATTATTACCAAGCGAGTAACCATAAAATTTATGTACTATAAAAATATGACTCATGAAACAGATAATACTTCTTATAGTGTGGAGCATCCCTATCCAACCGAGCAATAGTACCAGCCAGTATAGAAACCTGCAAATCCACACCCCCATTAACCAGAAGCATTACTTCTCCGTCCAAACACTGCATGATTTGAATAATATAGAAGAACCTATTTATGCTAACCTTCTCTCCGCTATCGTTACCAACAACCCTAATCTCGAGTCCAACAGAAGCCGCCTCTGGAGCCAGGGGAATTTCCTCATAACTCAGAAACTGCACTGCACTGGGATCAAAAGAAAAGAAGCCAAAGTCATGGACCTGAAAATGATACCAAAAAAAAAAAGAATTTTAGCCTGCAGAGGACAGGGAAAAAAAACAAGAAAAGAACAAAGTGTTGTCAAAAAAAAACAAGAAGAGAACAAAGTAAAAAAATAATAAAGATAAAACACAAATTCTCATACTAAAATAGAAAATGGAATCTCATAAGACAGATATATATATGATTGTCTGTAGTCGAATCGTCTGTAATCTTTATCATAGTTGCAATGTCATAATAAATCAACTTTAAAAAAAGAGAAACTGGAATCTAATCTTGGATTAGAACGAGAGAGGGCTTACCGGATCCTTATATACAGGATAGATGGGGATTTCTTCTCGGTTTACAAACGTTGCCTCAGCAACTACTGGACCTGAAGATATAAAGATGGATCACTAAGATTCTCCAGTCTACCATTTATATCTTCCACAATTTGACCTATCAGAACACTGTATTATCTAAAAGCCTTATTCTCTACACCACCTAATCAACCAGCTTAACTGCTAACGTAATCTAGAACCGCACCTGGCTTAACCACGTGGCGATTGGTGAGGATGATCCCACGCCGCTTATCAACGACGAAACCAGTGGCGTAGCTCGCACCTGCCGATTCGGTGTCGAAGGCGCGGCACGCCGTCGTGCGGAGGACGACGACGGCGGGAACCACTTTGCCGAGAGCGCGACGCCAGTCTTCGGCGGTGGCGACGGTCTCGGTCGGCGGAGGATCGATCTCTGAGCACAGGTCCGACTTGATGCCAGTCTCCGTCGTCGCCACTGTACTGATGCCTCTGATCCCAGCCTCTCCAACTGATCTCCCATTTTGAGCTCACTTTCGCTCAAGTGATGGGTTCAGGGTTTTTGGATCGGTCTCTTCTCTTCTCTCTATATCAGAGATTGGAGGAAAATGAAATTCTGATGATGATGGTGATGATAATCTATGCCTTTCGTACTAGTTTTTATATTTTTTTCTTAGTGCGCAGAATAAGTTTAAATATAGTACTAATGAATTAGATTATATAATATGGTTTTTGTTTTTAACTAATCATCTTGCCAACGCATTTCATTGAAGATGTTTTTTGAAGATGCAAGAAAACATTTGCAGTATTGTTCTATCAATTTATTAGTTAACAGCAGCCTCTAATATTATATTCAGGCTCTTTTCTATAAGAGAATAAAAATATTATAGATACTTTATGTTACTTGTTAATTTGGTAGTGGAGATTTTGCATGTCTAATGTCAATTATATAAAAGTCAACATCAAAGTCTTTTTATATATTATTGTTATTATTAACATGTCCAAACTCCAAAAAGTCTACTTTGTTCACATTTTAAATCACTTTATCACGACGAATATTCTACGTTTAGGCAAAACTAATATACGATTACAATTATTTAGTATAGTTTTGTTAGACAATAATACCTACAATTCAGTAATTCGGACATGCATAATATGATCATATGAATATACCATATTTTATCTAGTGGAGCTACGCTAGCACCCTTTAAAGTATTTTCCTCACACAATTATAACAATATCAAACCATCCCACATTATATAATAACCAGGAGATTCCGGGTTGCCCAGAATAGTAGCACCATTGATCATACGGTTCAGTCTAGTCCAGTTCACCAGGCACACCGGTCACGTATATAATGGACTGGCCTGGTTGATTCAGTGTCTGGCTTATTTGAGGCCCATCTCATTTTGGTCATGATACTGGACCCTAAAATACATCACATTCGTGAATCTGGTGACGAGGCCATAATATTTCACATACCCATTTTCAAGGTCCAATATCTTGTCAAGATTTTGCAAGAGCAAACCGACGGATATCCTCAACAACTTGTCACCAATGATATCGTGTCTGAGATGGTGAGATAGAGAGAAGACAACACGTGTGCTCCTTAAACCACATGTACATCTTCCGCACACACCACCTGTCAAAAGTGAAAATAAAATACTCATGGACCGACCCTACGTATAAAGATCATAAGAAAAGTATTAGATAAAACAAGAAGAAAAAGTGTAAAGAAATCAAATGATTCGCTTGAGTCTCTATATAAACATCACAATCCAACTCTCCCTAATCCTACACCAGTTATTCTCTTCATATTCCATACATCACATCTCTATAACATCCACAAACGTTTCACCTCTTTGATCCTTTTTTCACAGTATATATAACAGTAGTACTTGAAGCTATCACAAGGATGATTCCTATATGCGTGCAGTGCGGAACGGGAGGAAACCCATGTAGATGCAAAGTGGTCGGACCAACTTTAGGGCTTGTGGCGTTTGTAGCAGCTGGAGTAGTTGAGTGGCCGGTGGGTGCATTGGTTTATATCTTCAAGCACGCCAAAGGTCGACGTATCATGGGCCATCCGGCTACACACGTTTATCCCAAAGTCTCCCGTTCCATTCCTATATGATTCCAATCACACATTTGTATGAGATTTGAGTAATGTTACTACTATATATTTATGTTTCTACGCCGTCATAATAATATATTGTATGTTGTGTTTTATTTCGTTTCCTTTCTGAGAAGGCTAATAAATCTTCGTTTTTAATTGAACTACTTGTTGTAAGGATTAACTTCATGTGTGGCTGTGACCGTAAAAGCAATAAGAAAAAAAAAATTCTTAAAACGAAATTGAATGACTTGTGCATGTTGGAGGGAAACGTGTCGAGGTTGCTGAAGAGAAATGCAACACATACTCATGGGATTTGCTCTTCCGGAAGAAGACTAAAACAATGAATCTGATCATTTCGAAAGTATCTAATAATTAGCTCTGAAGTCTTGTCGGTAGATGTGGTTTGTGTTTGTGTTTGTGCTGGGAGAACAGTTTGTTGCCTTGTCAATTACGAGCATGATTTGTTGGATTTATGGCTACTGGGTGTAAGAGTTCTACGCAGTTTACTGTCATGGTTAGTGGAATATAAGAATCTTTACTTCTTGATAAGCACAGCTTTGTGTTGAGTGGTAAAATAATTCAATACTCCGCATTGAGCTTATCATAAACTAATAAAAGATGCCAATACTTCTTTTTAGCTGTAAGCGGTTTCAAAACAAGCTCAATGAAATGAATAGAATGAACACTAAGGTGACTAGGAATTGAATCCAATCAAATAACTGATTATTTGAATGAAATGAATAGAATCACGAATACCTCCAGTATATTCGATTCGTGGCCATAGAAAACAAAGGCAGACATTGAAATTTCTCGTTGAAGCTTTACTATGTGTGAAGGAGGAACCAAGAGCTCAACCGATTACGATTGATTTTTTTTTTCTTTTTTCATGAGGATGAAGGAGGAAACAGAGGTTCCAACCTTACATAGCTTCAATTCTGTCTTTTTTAGAACACAATTTTCATTTAATATTTAACGTTCATGCTACAGATAATTAAAATGATTAAACTCGAGTCAATGATGAGATATACGTAATTTCTGGGTGTAGGTATATCCCACGGATAAATTCTTTCCTATGCATTCAAATGAGCCGAAACAATAGATTCATATCCGTATGGCAAGTGGAAATCGTACCCGAAACCGTATTGAGATCAAAACTCTCTGAAATACTACTAGGCTAACTCTACTGGTTTAAAAGGAAAGTTGTTAACAACTCTACAGGCAAAACGATAAACATATATAATTCTACCCAAGAAAACAAAGTATAAATATTTATTAGTATATAGTTTCTAAGTATTAATATGATTAAAATATATGTACGAAGTTAGAGTTTTATATAGTTTACTATAATTCTATGTATTGACAGAAATATATATGTTGTATATTTAGTTAGAATTCTACGTATATGAAAAATATAATTCTGTGTAAACTAGAATTTTATGTATTGATTAGATACAAATCTATGTACTAAGAGAGAATTATTTATATTTTTATAAGGATTCTATGTATTGACAAGACAAGTAAAAAGATAGAATTCTAAATTTATGAACTTCCTCGTTATAATTCTTTTTTTTCCACACTGAAATTTCCATTAACTTGAAGAAAATACAGGGGTGGAATGCATTTTTGAAATACAGAAAGCCAGCAGAAATATAAGAGTCCTCTGGAGCCAAAAGCCAACAGAACTACAAGAGATCTTTGGAGCCAAACATAAGCTATGAACACAACTGGATAAAAGTATGAACTGATAGGAATCTAGAAACAATTAAAATAAGAGCTTAAGAAAGCAGAGTCAACGAGGAGAGGAGGACAGGATAAGCGCATTTTAGCGACAACCATCTTTTAGCTACATAACTTATAAAGGAAGAAAAAAGAATAATATTTGCATTTTCTGAAAGTTTTTTTTGTAAACAACATTTTCTGAAAGTTGACAAAGAGGATATAAAAGATAAGTTCACGAACACACCATCTAACGAAAATACACATCTTCAAACTGCATCTAGAGAATGGCGGCTTGGTTCGAGTCTAGAGAATATATTTTTTTTATCTCTGGTTTCTGCATCTAAAACATTCAAACTGTTCTAGATTACAGTTGCATTAGTTTGTACAAAGGTCTTTTTTTATTTGAATAAATTAACATTTTCTCAAAAAGAAAATACTAATCTTCATTTTCTTGGCACTTGCAATATTTTCGCCTCGAGGCCAAACAAACACTTCAAGACTTTGGGATATCAGAGATGAGCCTCCAAAGGCTTTTAGATTTGGCGAAAACTGCTCAAACTGCGGCCTCTTGCTTATAAATTCTTTAGATTTATCAAGATGGCACAACAACTTATTTCTAGTTTTGGTGATTGGATAGGACAAAAGCGCCTGCTAGATATAATAGGGACTGGAGGTCCAATGTATTTAGGAGACATTCCACTCTGAGCGATGCTGATAGGTGTATTCGGGGTGGACGAACACGACGGTATCATGACTTGTTCAACAGTATTATGGCTGTAGACGTGCCTGATCCAAGCTTAGGTAAGGATGGTTTCCTTTGGAAAGATGCAAATGATGATGACTATCAGAACAGGTTTTTGACTTCTAAAACATGGGACCAGGTCAGAATCAAGGGAACTAAAGCAGAATGGAGTAGAGTGGTTTGGCTAGTTCAGGGTGTACCTCGATTTGTCTTTTTACATGGCTTGCTCTCAAGAACAGGTTGTTTACAGATGATAGAATGAGGCATTGAGAGTTAATCAGGGATGGAGTCTCTGTGGTGAGGGAATGAGACAAGAGACCACCTTTTCTTTGAATGTCACTACACGTATATGTTTGGGAGGATTTGGCTAGAGGGCTTATGGGGAATGGCATCAATCCTGACTGGAATTGGACGGTTCAACGACTTCAGCACATGGAACTTCAGGGACTCGACTTGGCGCTAGCTCGACTGTTATTTCAAGTCGCGGTTTACAACGTGTGGCGGGAAAATAATGCAAGGCAACATCAGCAGGTTTGGACATCAAAAGATCAAATGAGAAAACCATTGATAAGACCAAGAACAGAATCATCTCGCTTAAGCACATACCAGATCACAGACTTGCACGATTACTTCGACGATGGGTACAAATCACAATTTAATAGATAGAACAATACGGTTGATTGAGATATTTTTTTAAGTTTCTATTCTTATGTAAATGTCATTCTTTTTTTGATACTTCAATAGATATAAAATTTCATCAAAATGTCTCATTTTGTTTTTTTTTTACTAATTAATTTTCTCATATAGTTGAATTACATAGCTAAACAAAACAGAAAAAGCAATGCATTCGCTCACATCACTATAAAATGAAAATCCAATATCAACTATATGTTTAAAAGTATCCACATGTTAGGTGTAGGTCATTCTTCTATGTACTCAGCAATATTTTCTTTCGGACCAATTGTTGTATAAGATTGGATTTGGATCCATGCATATGTCTATTCTGAACTTTTTGTGAAACTTTTTTTTTGGGCAAACCTTAATTAAATTACCAAAAGGAAACAAGTCACTCCATGAAGGAGACATTACAAAGGGTAGATAAAGCTGCCTTAGCAAGGTTTTCTACTAAAGCATTGCTTAAACGAGGAGTAAAGGAGAAAGAGATAAAAAGAAGGTCCGACTCAACATTGCAATGTCGTAGAGAAAACCCTTTAAAGCCATCGAGGAATCTTTGGAATTGATCATAGAAATCAGGTTTTTACAATCTGAGAAGAACTCAAGATCACGGTAGAGTTTGCTGCATTTAACAGTGCAGATTAGTTGCTAAATCTTCCGCTGCAACAGCAGAGCCCACAAAGCGACGAGCCGAAGATCCGTAGGAGATATTGTCCGCTGTTCTAGTCTGGAAAATCCATCCCAAACCGCTATTACCACTATTTTCCTGCCCAGCCGCATCAGAGAAACACTTCAACACGAAGGGAACCTGAATGAGTTCGGAGACATCGATTAGTTGCCGGTTGAAGGGTTGGTATACGGGTCTGGCAAAAATTATATATATACATACACACACACACACATATATATATATATATATATATATATATATATATATATTATATTATGTTTAAAAATAGAAATTTGGCCAAAAATTAACAAATAATTAAGGGCTCTAATTCAATGTTCGTATGGACTAGCATTGAATACCAGGGGCTAAACCAATAATGAATTTTACCGAGAACAAACTATTAACTTAAAAGAAACAAAATCCAAAGATGTACCATTCTAACTTTGGTTTTGAAAATTCAGATAAGAAACTTTACCATCACTACTAGTAACTTCTTAGCAATTTTGTGTACCAATAAATATTTATAACAATTTTAAAGGTGTCACTAACACCCATCTTTCCACATGGATTTATCACTAAATTACTTTTAGTTAGACATGCATCAAATGGGTTATTATATAACTTAAAACTTTAAAACATACTATAGCTGATACAAGTTTAATATGGATCAATAAGATTTAACAGTCTAGCTAAATTGTTCAATAAATTTGATATTGTGGCTAAACAAATTAAGGAAGTAATTATTGGAAATATTTTTTTGGATGGAAGCAAATCGTCGGATATAATCAACATTAACATAATTTACCAAATATGGTTTTGATAAGTTCAATTCAAAAATATATTTCCTGGTCAAAGAAATGTGGTATTTGAATATAGAATGAGCTGATTCTCAGTGAAATAATGGTTGGAAAAGATGATGCGTAATTTATTTCGACTAATCTGAATATGGAATTGGCCGTTTGGTATAAACACAAAAAGAAATACAAGATTTTGATAACAACTGTGGGGGGGGGTAGATTACAAGTTTAGTTTGGTGTCACGAATTAGAATATACTAATTAAAATTTGTTTCAATGATAAATCAATTTTCAATAAAAATACTAAATAAAAAGTGAAACACACATTTGACAGTGGGGATATCGAGCCTTTACCAGTTATACAAATTTAATTATTATGATCTCCAAATATTTCATAAATTTACTAGAACTTATGCACAATTTTGACACCAATTTTTCTAATTAAAAATATATATATATATATATATACTTAAAGATTTAGTTAAAATCTCGAACTTTATTTCAAATATTTTTTTTAGGTTAGACAGCAGTTTAAAAAGAAAACATATTACTCAGCATTTTCTTTCTTACGACTATAATTCTCTTTTCGTTTTAAAAATGATGTTTTTAAAGCATTTCACTTTACTTAAAAATCGCTATTATCAAAGTAATGCCTATGTAATTCCCCAAAATTCTATATTTTCATGTGCTATGTTAATATATTAATAATAAAACTAGGCGATGTTATATTACTAGATTAAAAACAAAAGGTAATACTATAAATTATTGATTTATTATATATTGGGATTTGGTTCAATATGAAATATTTGATGTTAAAATTATATTAAAACTTAATAAAATATATAATCTAATAATATTTTATTAAATTTATTCTTATATTTATAGTAGGTAGACAAAAATGTTATGTTTTACTTTTATTTTTAACAAGAACTTATATTTTGCTTAGTTTAATTTTTTCATATATATTTGGTAGGCAGTACATTGTATAAAAGCTAGTATATATCTCTAATATGTGTCTGAGTGAAAGACTCTTAAAAATTACTCTTTATTCCACTTTTAAAATATAGTATGTATGACTTACTCCAATAGTAATATCTATATTTTCCTTTTATTCCCATTTATAAAATATATTTTGAATTATTCTTACACTATCAATTTCTATATATATAAGTGGTATTGGCTTGTGAATTACTCAGAAGAATATTGTTACACCAAAATCTTATTTTCTGCGGTAGAGAACAAAATGATAAACGCCATGAAAAGAGAAAAGAGAACTTATCATCGCCACACTCCTCAGCAGACCCAGAGACTTGAAGCGTAAACTTTTTTCTATATCACTTATTGGTTATTTCAAACCTATTGAACTTTTCGATTTGACTAATTAGATTTTAATTTTCTTATAAATGAATGAAGTTACTTCATGGAATGTCCTAATCCAGATGAATCACAACGACTCAATTTGTGTAAAGAGTTGGATCTAGAGCCGGACCAAATCAAATTTTGGTTTCAAAACAAAAGAACTCAAAACAAAGTATTCATCCCAACCAATATTTTAACATGTAATTGTATAAGTTGTTTCAACAAATTGGTATTTCAATTGTTATTAATAACTTTTCATATTCTATAGGCTCGAGATGACAGATATGCTAACATCTTACTCCGTAGAGAAAATGAAAAGATCCAATGTGAAAACGAAGCTATGCTAGAGGCTTTAAAAAACGTGACTTGCCCAGCTTGTGGTGGTCCTCCTCTTGGTGTCGAACGCGACCACAATTTACAAAACCTGAGTTTGGTAAACACTTATCTCACAGAAAAGGTAACTACCAGCAATTATATCACTAGTATACATTTTTGTTATTATTTGTTTCATCATCATCATCATCATATTTTTATCTAAATTGCAGAAATGATATTCATATGTATTTGGAAAAACGATAATATAAATGATAATAGTTAATTATTATATGGCATGTATATCTGTTTGCGTAATAACTTTTTGAGTGTTCTGTATACTGACTTTATAAACTTTATTTGATATCAATGAAATTATATATCGTTCTTTGTCAAATTTTTTTTTGTTACAATAGTGAAACAATAGAGTAACAAAACCATAAAAATTCATTTTTGTTTCTGACAGAATCAGTAATAATATATATTTTTCTTTTTTAAAATTTAGCATGACGAAGTAGCCAAAGATGTATCCATGAACCAGCACCAACAAACCATGGTGAACCCATTCGCTCCTGTTCAGGGACAACGAATCTTTGATACTCACGCCTCGTATGGAACTATTCCAAACAATCTCATGAACGATCCATCTAACTCATCAGGATCATCAACTTTTCAAGACATCCAACTACAACTCGATATAGCGCAATTGTCTGAAATTGCGGCAAGAGCCGTTGAAGAGCTCAAATGGCTATTTGTTGCCGAGGAAGCTTTATGGGTTATGTCGTCTATTGATGGAACATATGTGATTGACCAAGAGAGCTATGAGAGGTTCTCGCACTCGATCAAACATTTCAGGAAAATGAGTGCTCGTGTCGAGTCTTCCAAAGATGTCACGGTGGTTCCTATAGAAGCAACAAAGTTGATTGAAATGTTCTTAGATTCGGTATGTATTCTATTATGCATCATCAAACAAATATTAGGATTATGTCTTAAAAACTAAGTTGTGCATTTGATGTCTGATTATTTAAAACGACTTTGAAACAATACATACGTCTTTGTCTAGATAATTTAGAAAAAAAAACTTTTAATTAAACCTCCTTTTGTAGTTTTCTCATAGTTTATATATGCTGGTTACATTGTTACTAACAATTTTTTTGGCAAAAAAATGTAAGAATTGCACTTAAGTATACACAAATCTGAACATGTACTCTCTGTTGTTGTAGGAAAAATGGAAAATGCTTTTTCCAACGATCGTGGCCAAGGCCATGACGATGCACAAGCTCGGAACCGAGCTTCCCATCAAAGAAAACTGCAACAACTTCCAAGTGGTAAGACATATTTTCATTGTGGTGTTACAAATCAAATTTATTACATACGTTTCATTCAGTTCATCATTTCGGGTCTTAATTAATGTATGATATGTTATTGAATGTAAATGTAATTGATAGATATGGGAGCAACTACACATTCTGTCCCCGCTAGTGCCACCAAGGGAGTTTATGATCGTTAGGTGCTGCCAAAATATCGATGAAGGGATCTGGATTGTTGCTGATGTGTCACATAGAATCGTTAACTCTGACCAAGTCAACCCCTTTTGTTACAAACGTCCTTCTGGTTGTCTCATCAGAGAAATGCCCGGTGCTCACTGCGAGGCATGTCTTCATTCTCACATGTTTCTCTATTCTTAAATGTATATGTTATATAATTTGAAGTTAAGTGAAATAATGCAGGTAACATGGATAGAGCACGTGGAAGTTTCTCATAAACCCGATGCACATCGGTTATATAGAGAGATTTTATGTGGTGGCTCAGGCTACGGGGCTAAGCGTTGGACCACCACCCTGGAAAGAATGTGTGAGAGGATGGTTCTCTACTCCACCCTAATCATTCCGGCTACTGACTGGAGCGAAGGTACGTTTCATCTATGACTAACTTTACTAATCAAATAGAAACTATAAAAAGATAATCCTTCGCCAATCAATGTGGACGTGGAAAAGTACAGTTTTCTATCATTTTCGTTGAATGAGGCTATTGATAATATATATTGTGATTTGATCGATATAACTGGACCAGTTCGTCTCTGACCTTTTAGTCCAAAGACCCAAGATCTTTTAGTGACAATAAGTCTGACCAGGTTTGGTAAATGAACTGGTCGATTAGGTTTTATTCGATAATTCTAGTTGTATGTATGGTATTATGAAAAAAATAAAGAATAAGGGCATAAACATTTTTTGTACGTAGAACATTATTAAAAAAAATCAAAATGTTAAACCGGCACTATGTCTAAGTATGACGTTTATGATAGTAAAGCAATGTGTAATGTTTTGGCAGCTATAACGACAGTGGAAGGAAGAAGGAGTGTAATGAAATTAGGGGAAAGAATGGTGAAGAACTTAAACGAGATGCTGACCATGTCCGGAAAAGTTGACTTTCCGCAGCAGTCCAAATGTGGAGTCAGAATCTCTATCAGGATGAACAATGAAGCCGGTCAACCATCCGGTTTAGTTGTCAGTGCTGCGTCTTCTTTCTCAGTCCCAGTCACACCTTTGCAAGTCTACAACACCCTGCGAAACAATGAGACTCGTCACCAGGTTCTTCTTTCTTTTCTTGACCTGCATGCATCATTATCGAATGAAAACATAAAATTAGTACTTAGGAGCGTTGATATGGGTTGATCATGTGTTAACTGACGTAGAGTTAAATTCATTATAAACGGATTTAGTAAGATTTGTGGTTATATTTTTACTGAGTATATACATATATATAATTTTAAAGTAATTATTATTTTTGTTGTTCTTTAGAAAATACTTTTGGAATTATTTTAAACTCGGATTTTATTATGCTTATATTCGCTTTCGACATTTCAGGAATAGAAAAAGATATAATTGTTTTGAACAAATTTAAATCTGTCATAGTTTTTGTTGTTTTAGTTTGTTTTTTTTTAAACATCATATATTATTACCGTTATTATACTGAACGAACATATTCCTTAATTTTTTAGCCTGAATGCATACGCCATTATTATTATTATTTTTAAATGCATACGCCATTATATATGATTAGTAGCATAATTTCACAACATAGTATACGATGATGGACCAATATGGTCTGAAAGATCTATTTATGTAATTTTTTGGTGTAAAATCTATATATGTTACCCGGACGAGTTAGTCCAGTGGTACCCCGAGGCTTCGGCTGAGGGAACGCGGGTTCGAAACTCGGGCGGAGGCGTGTCAAGGGCCTTAACCGGTACAGACGCAGGTTGGCGTCGGGCCTAGGTGGTGGATCCCGAAAAGGCCAACACCTGGTTAATCAAAAAAAAAAATCTATATATGTTATTATTCAAAAAAAAAAAGAAACATGGATTCTTAGAGCCATTCGCATATTTTTATCACCTATTGTTGTCTTAAATCGCGTCTTAACATGAAACCACGTTTGCATGCACCAGTGGGACGTTCTTTGCTATCGAAACGCAGTCTCTGAGATCGCTCGCGTTTTCACCGGATCAAATGAAAACAACTACATCACCATTCTCCAGGTGCACACATTTTCTGCACGGTCTCTTAGTAATTAATCTTTGGTTGTTACATATATATAACTCATCTCACAATATTTACTTGTTATATACTATATCAGCCCACACAAAGACATGAAGATGTCATGGCACAAGGCCCAAAGAAAAACATGATGATGCTACAAGATTGCTACATGGACGAATTAGGAGGCATGATAGTGTACGCTCCTCTCGACATGGCTTCAATGAGCCTTGCTGCCTCAGGTGAAGTCGACCCTATGAATATTGCAATCCTTGCTTCTGGTTTCACCATCTCAAACGATGGCCGGCGATCCATGGGGGCTGCGGAGGGTGGAACTATACTCACGGTGGTTTTTCAGATCCTTGTCTCTGCTGAAGACAATAGGACAAGAGAGGTGAATGAGCAGTCAGTGGGCATGGTTAGTGGTTTGATCAGCTCCACTGCTCGAAACATCAAGCTCTTGCTCAATTGTCCTCTTGAGTGAGAATATAGTACTATGGAAGATTCTCAATTCTGTCTTTCTTTTGTCTGAGATGTTTTATTTATGTTGGATTTGAAGGATTTCTATTGGTTATGATGATTTTTAGAGGACATGTTTTAATTTTTAATTTTGGACCTTTTTGTTTGTTATAATGATTTATCCCATAACTAGGACCGGCCCGCCCTACGGGCGGGATGAAAATTAACAAACAATTTAAATAGTTTGAGTAAATATTTAATATAAATTTTTATTAGTTAAAAATTTAATTTTGTACATGTTATCGTATTTGAAGACTAAATAAACCATGTTATCTGAAAATTAGTTATAATTTTATTTTTCTTTAATTTTTATTATTCAAAATAAATATTACTTGTTATTTTTCAAAATATGATTTTTTTTTGTTTAAAATGTTTAAGATGAATTTCTTTTGTTAAGTAATCTATGTTTTAATTTTATATTAATAATTGGATGCAGCATTACATCATTTTTTTATGATTTTTCTGAAGTTGGATGACCATGAAAAAACCTGTGAGATTCTTCTTTCTTTTCATTTTTGTTAGTAGAAAAGATACAAACTTGTAAATAAATTCACATATTGTTCCTTTAGTTTTATATATTTAGGTGGGTTATCTCATGTTTTTACTAAATTTTGTTTTCACAGTAGATTATTGTTAAAAAATTTGTTTGAGTTATAATTAATTATAAAATTATTTTTGTAATATTAGTTTTTTAATTAATATATTTGACCCAGATAGTAAATATACACATGTATTTTAAAATACACAATTATATTATTGTCGTGTGATGTATGCACAGGATGTATGTAGTTATACTATTGTGGAAAGCTATCTTCACCTTCTTATCGAGTAAAGAATGATATTTGCCAAAGAAATAGAACCTAAGTTCAAATGATTTTGTAATCTCTTTTGATGGCGAAGAGCTTGATAGTGTTAAGAGACCGTAACTTGTTTACTTGCATTAGAAGGTAATGTTTATATGATTATTGTTTAATTATGATTCCTTATTTGTAACAGAATCAGCTGTCTGTGCTTTTAGTTATGATGTGTGTGGTTAGACAGTCCCGGTCCCATTAGTGCACATAATTGTAATATTATAGATGAAACATAGTATAAGCTTATAGGATTGTACTATTGACTTCTAATAGCAATTAGGGAATGATTAGTGAGAGATTTACTAACTGATCTACTTGCTGCCCTGCTTTTCTGTTGTTCCATTTGTTCGAAAGCCCAAACGCAAATCATATTTCTCTTATGTGGTTCTTAACTTTTATAACCTTTACTATAAAGGTAGATTCATAACTTTTTGAATAGCCCCTTACCGGGACAAAGATACGTCACGTGGTAGCAAATGCAGCTTGGCCAATGTCGGGATAGGTCTTGAGGTCAAGCTCACAGTCGAGACAGTAAAGCAGGAGTATTCTGGTGTATAAAGAAAGCAAACCATATATAAACAGTATTGATAGTCTCAACCATCCTCCTCCTTTGTTTTTGGTCTTGACAATTTTGTTCATGTACGTTTCCATGTGCTATATCAATAGATTTGAATGCTATTTTGTAATTTTCAAGACCCATACACACATGTCAGGATATGAAAGAATCTAAACAAAGAAGCATATTCTAATACACACCATAGATCCTTGTACAGTGGTACTCACGATCAAACAACAGAGAAAAGGTTGACAACTTTTCATAATGATTTGCTCTCACATATTACTTCCATCATCAAGCCAATAATCTTTTAGACTTTGGTAAGTAAAAAAGTCACCATTTAGAAAAGCTTGTCTGTATGAGCTATTGCGGGACATTGGAATCTCATGAGAGATCATGGTGGGTTTCTCGTCCTTCCGCATTGAACCTCATCTCCAAGGATCAGGAGAGAGCAAGCCGTGAGAGTTAGGTCTGTGTTTGGAGCAGTATGGGCTACTCTTTAGCTTCCTCTGTTTCTTTTTAGAGCACACCCATTCTTGACCAATGACTAATCAACCTGAAGAGTTTATTAACATCACTATGATAAGTATTATACACTATGCAATCTTTTTCCTCCCAAGGTTAATAAATCTTACCCATCCCGATGGATCCAAAACCAAGAAAAACGGCCACAGATCGAGCGAGAATTTTGTTGAGGTCTTTGATATGGAAGGGTCGATTCTGTTTTACAACTTTTGTTGTGTCACGGATCACAACCCGCCCGTCTACCAACTGTGATCAAAATAACAAAATTCATTACGCAACATAACCAACTTGGATAGTTGATGATTCAGTACTCCACCAGGAAATTCACAGTTATTCATCATAAACATTCCCCACCTAACATGAGAAAGCTTTATGTTATAAAGAAAATTATTATGTGAAATGATTTAGATGATACTGAACTTACGAAAAAGTTTGCTAGACTTAAAAACAATAAAGAAGAGATTTGATACCTTTCCGTTTAGTTCTAATAAAGCTTTCACAGCTTCTTCTTTAGAAGAGAATGTGACATAAGCAAACCCTTGCCTTCATTTGACATCATCCATTACACCATCCACTGAAGTGACCAAAAATTAGAAGAAGACAAAAGAGATGTGTTAATGCAGCTGCGTCTAAAAATCCTGAACTAAAACTGGTGTTGAGATTTAAGGGACTGACCTGCAAGTACTCGGCCATATTGAGAAAATGCTAGGGTTAATGTCTCTTCTGTACTCGAGAAAGATAAGCCTGCAACAAACTGAGCATTCAATTTTAGTGTCAGTAGAATCACTGAAACTCATATAAGAAGATTGCTCATGAGATCTGTCCTAAGACAAAAGACGATGCTTTTACATAAGCGGCAATTTCACATATACAGACGCAGACAGAACCAAATCAAAATAGCATATCTTAAACACATAAAATCACCGAAACTCATAAGAAGAAAAGATGCTTTTACATCTGAAAGTTCAGAACTTGAAGATTGATCAAACTTCAAATCAGAGAGAAGGATAGATGAGTTAGCCATTAAACTGAAAAAGAAATTTATCTTGTTATAAGGAAGTGTGAGGATGATGTGCAGGGGATGAAAGCTGACCTTTTATAGGTGGAGATCCACCGTCTCTAAAAGAGATAAGAAGCATGCATCCCGTAACGTTTCAGAGGAGATGAATCGCAGATGAACCGACACGAACGGAGCTCGACCCAGAGATTCCTAAAGAAGATTTGTCTCTCACAACCTTCCAAAAACACCATTGTCGGTTGACCTAATCGGCTCGAATCTTAGAAATCATTTGGTCGCCAATGTTGAGGAAGACGAAGGTCAATGTCAGCTTAGTTTTTGTTTATTTTATGAGCCCAAATAACAAAATACCAATCCCACGAAATCACACTCGTAATAACCCATTAATAACGCTAACGAAAAGTAATAAAACGCGATTCCTTTTTAATTTAGATACATGGTTAAGGTATTCAGTCGAAGCCCAACACGTTTGAGTTTTAATGAAACGCAAAATTTCAACCGAGACTACCACGTGTTGCGATTTCCTTGCAGTATTTGATGACATGGCACTCTAAGAAGAGAGTTACCTTCTGCTTTATATATTAGATTATCTTTGTTTAATCTGAGTATACTGGAGATCGAGACCCAAACTAATCTTCAAATGAAGGTGCAGTCCATTGATGGATCTTTTTTTCCGAATTTTCAAATGGACCGAAAATTTAGTATATATTTGTGTGACCACAAATCAGGGTAATCTGAGTGTCAACAGATTCAAATTCAGATTCTTTAAAAACCCAGAATTCGTGGTTAATAATCCTGTAGTTTGAAAGAAAATGATTGATTGGAATGATATTTCATTGCTCAACAAATAAACTCGATAACAACAACATGATCTCGTTTATAAAATGTTTGAAATTAGAAAATAGATAAAATGGTGAAATTTATAACAACAACACATAATGATGATCTCGTTTATAAAATCTAACACAGTTTTGTCTGAACGAATTTTACAGTCAGTCAAACAAAAAGGGTGAAATTATTGTAGGAAACAAAATTGAAAGTTGAGTATATGTAGAACTAAACAAGCAAAACAAAAACATATAAACTGAACATGAAATGTTTTAGAAAATAAAATAAAATAACTGACGGTACAATAAAACACTAAACCGGACAAACATGAAGAGTGCCACGTGTAGATTTCCAATTGGTGAGTAGAAGAACATTTATATATATGAGGTAACAACCAATCACGCATCGTCGTCACCTTCGGCACCACTACTCCTTTTCAAACTCCATTCCTCTACAATCTTTAAGCTCTAATCGATAATCGACAATGGCAGCAGCCACCACCGAGAATCTCCCCCAGCTCAAATCCGCCGTCGATGGCCTTACCGAGATGAGGTTAGCCTTCTGATTTTGATTTTGATCTTTATCTGATTATTTTCGACTGAATCTGTTTTGTTGTTGTTTCAGTGAGAATGAGAAGAGCGGATTCATCAACCTCGTCTCACGCTACCTCAGGTTCGTATATTTCTCTTTCGATCAGTTCGTTATAAGTTGATTGTGATGATCAAACTGTAGTTCGTATCTGGATATAGATTCTGTGTTGTTGTTGTTGTTGTTGTTGACGTAATCGTTAGGCTAATTAGTATATATGTCACTGATTGTATATTGATTTTGAAGCGGCGAGGCACAGCACATTGAGTGGAGTAAGATCCAAACACCCACTGATGAAACCGTTGTTCCTTACGAGAAAATGGCTCCCGTCTCCCAAGGTATATATATACCATTCATCTTCAATGCATATCTGCTTGTAGCGTTCTGTGATAGTAAGACGATGTTTATGTTTTACATGTGATGGTAGATGTTTCCGAGACCAAGAATCTGTTGGACAAACTTGTTGTCTTGAAGCTTAATGGAGGTCTCGGGACAACAATGGGATGCACTGGCCCTAAGTAAGCCCTTCTTTGAGATTTCAAATTCGAAGTGATATGAAACTTTGTTTTGTCTCTTTATTACTCTGGTGGATATTCTCTGATTTATTCACAAGATTTAGGATGTGAAGAAATGATATCTTGTTTTTTTTTTCTTTCTGTGCAGGTCGGTTATCGAAGTTCGTGATGGTTTGACGTTTCTTGATCTTATTGTTATCCAGATTGAGGTTTGCCATTTTCTTAATCACTCTGCTCTAGGACCTCCTTGATGTTTACTTACTGTATCCAATGTATTGCTTACGCACAGAATCTCAACAACAAGTATGGCTGCAAGGTCCCGTTGGTTCTCATGAACTCATTTAATACACATGATGACACTCAAAAGGTACTTCTGTTGTAGTATGGATCACATTTTTTCACTTATGAAGTTTTTTTTTTTTGGCTGACTGTTGTCATCGTATTTTAGATTGTGGAAAAGTACACCAACTCAAATGTTGACATTCACACTTTCAACCAGGTTAGTGGTGTGGATTCATATATCTAATTAGCAAATGATTTTTTTTTTTGTTTTCTGTATGAAAAAAAACTGACATCGGGTCTGCTACTAATGAAGTTTACTTGGATTTTCTAGAGCAAATATCCCCGTGTTGTCGCAGATGAGTTTGTGCCATGGCCCAGCAAGGGAAAGACAGACAAGGATGGCTGGTATGATTTTATTTTGTTATACTGTTCAAACCACACAGTAATCTTATTATGCAAGTTAGAACAGTTTAATCTGCCTACGTGATGAAGTATCATAATAACTGATAACTGAAATTATAATGCCTTGTACTATCTGAGACTAGTCCATGACTGCAGAGAACAAGAACTTGTGATTTTTTTTCTTTCTAATAGGTTATTCTGTATTCTATTATCTTTGTGAAGGTATCCTCCCGGTCATGGTGATGTATTCCCATCCCTCATGAACAGTGGAAAGCTCGATGCTTTCTTATCACAGGTTCATTCTTTGATGCAGTCGAGTAATGTTTTTTTAAAACATTTAAGATGTTCATATTTACTGATTTTTTTTTGTTTTCTGGGCCTCACAGGGTAAAGAGTATGTGTTCGTTGCCAATTCAGACAACTTGGGTGCCATCGTTGACTTAAGTATGTCTTATTTGTAGTTTGTTCGTTCTTGTTTACACATAGTTAGTGTCAAAATTTTACATGAAATCCCATACGAACGTACTGCTTGCCCCGTACTTGGTATAATTGCTGCAGCAATCTTGAAGCACTTGATCCAGAACAAGAATGAATATTGTATGGAGGTTACACCCAAAACCTTAGCTGATGTTAAAGGAGGAACTCTCATTTCTTATGAAGGAAAAGTTCAGGTAACTCTTAACTGTCATATCTTGTTTCGAATGTACCTTTTCTTATTCATGATTCATCGGTTCTTACCTGCTATTGACTGTCTTGGGATTCTGTAGATGCAATTTTTACTGCAAACTAAAGAACTTATATTGATCTGTATGTCTATCGGTTTCATAATATATCATATTCCACAAACCTCTTTGCATCTGACGATTTTCTTACTGCTACAATTTCATTGTGCTATTGGATAACATTGTTTTCTTCTTGTCTGTCTCAGCTATTGGAGATTGCTCAGGTTCCTGATGAACATGTAAGTCTGCACATCTTTTTGTTTACCTCCCTGTTACAGCTTGAATCTGTTCTTGAATATTCACTAGAGGCGTGGGAAAAGTGGGAAAGAGCTTAGTTTATAGAATAATTTAGTAAAGGCTCTTGAAAACGCTTTCTCCCTCTCCATAAAATTGTTCTTATTAAGTGGAAACTGTACACTCTTTATGTGCCTTCTTCCTGCTTACTTTCACTTGTATGACCTGTTTAGAAAATCTACTGCACTCATGTTTTGATCCTTGTATAGGTCAATGAGTTCAAGTCAATAGAGAAGTTCAAGATATTCAACACAAACAACTTGTAAGTAGATCATGTTTCTAGATACTCTAGAAGATATATAAAGTTGTTTGTAGACTTTAAATCTGTAAGTTTACAGATGGGTTAACTTGAAGGCCATTAAAAAGCTTGTGGAAGCTGATGCACTTAAAATGGAGATCATCCCTAACCCAAAGGTGCATGCCCTTGTAAATTTTGTTGGCATGAAGATTTACACAGATATGATTCACGTAATCCTTTTTTTTTTTTTTTGCAATTTCCATGAGTGTAACTGAGAAAAGACTGATAATTTTATTCAGGAAGTCGATGGAGTGAAAGTTCTTCAACTTGAAACTGCAGCTGGTGCTGCAATAAGGGTAATATGCATGTCCTAGTCACACAATTTACAATATAAAGTTCAAACTTTAATCTTCTTCTAACTTATTTTGGTTGTCTGCTTCTCTGTCTCGAAACAGTTCTTTGACAATGCCATTGGTGTTAATGTACCTCGCTCTCGTTTCTTGCCAGTGAAGGCAACTTCAGACTTGCTGCTCGTCCAGGTAAACACCACATTCTAAAGCGAAAACAGAGTAAGAGAGACATTTTGAGTAATGATTAGAGTTTTCAATCGTCCACAGTGATCTCTACACCCTCGTCGATGGCTTCGTCACCAGAAACAGTGCTAGAACTAACCCCTCGAACCCATCGATTGAATTGGGACCCGAGTTCAAGAAGGTAAAGGAAACAAAAAAAACACACGCCACAAGTCATGTTTGTTTCTCTAAAGTCTCTAAACATTAATTTGCCTCATATCTTTGTAAACAGGTGTCTAATTTCCTGAGTCGGTTTAAGTCAATCCCTAGTATAGTCGAACTAGACAGCCTTAAGGTGTCTGGTGATGTCTCGTTTGGTTCTTCAGTTGTTCTCAAGGTATGCATAACTATACTTGTAAAAACTTGTCTAAAATCTAGATATTTCTTTAATTATTTTTTCAAAAGAATCTAATATATTAGTTTCCTTAATTTGTTGTTTGATATTCCTTTTTGGTTATTGAAGGGCAAGGCGACTGTGACTGCAAAATCCGGGGTAAAACTGGAAGTCCCCGACGGGACTGTGGTCGAGAACAAGGTAATCTAACGAGTTTATGTTCTGGTGGTGTTTAATCCGGTTTTGTGCTTGGTTTTTTATTGTTTGGTTTATTGGATATAGGGAACCGAAAGGTTTGGTATAATGTTATGGTTTGATATTGGTTCAGCTAAATCGATAAAGACTAAAATGTGAGACTTGTGTTATTTGTAGGACATCAATGGTCCCGAGGACCTCTGAATAAGAAGACACATTCAGAGTCTTCTTCCCTTTCTCATGGAAGACACATAGTGATACTGATACTCCATTCGTTAATGAAAATAATAATTGATTTTGCTTTCTTTAATTTCTCCGCAAGTACAATCAAGTTTGGGTATGTTCTGGTTCTTTCTTTCCACAATCATTTTGTTCTCTTTGATAACCGATTATTTTATTTACATAATTATGGTTTTGATTCAGTACTTATACAAGCTTATTACATTTGAGTCTACCACTCTTACACATTGGTCCCGTCGAGTTTTGTTATAACGCTAAAACCACTATGATGACAACATAAAAACATCTTTACTATAGTGTCTTTTATTATTATAGTCAGAAAATCTATCTTATTAAAGCTGAAGTACAATTTCGGTGTGTTTGGATACTTGGATAAGAGTTTAAAAAGGAAGTTTGTTTGGAACATGGATAAACAATATTAAATGAGAATTTTTGGAAAAAGGAATAGCAGTATATTTACTTTCTTTTATTTACAGATTTAGTCATTGCATTTATAAAAAATATGTATTTTCCTTTTTGTAATTTTTTTATTTAGATTTTACCACTACATTTAAATTCAATTGAAAATAATTTAATTATAATCCAAACTTATCTAAACAATTGATGTCTCCATATATTGATCATTATTAATATGTAAAATTACTATTAAAAAAACATATTCACTTATTTTAACCAAACACATAAAAATATATATATTTTTTTTTACAAAATCAGTTAGACACTAAACATTCGGAATACCCATTTAGGTACGAGTCGTTTCTTTCGGATATAGTTTTTTGGGTTTGAAATTTTTTTTTAGTACTTTCTTTTTGTGTTTTCTTTATTTATAGATTCTACCATTGCATTTAAAATTAATTTAAATTAATTAATAAAATTTCAAAATTATCTAAACAAATCGATATTCATATATTGATCATTATTAATATTGTAAAATATTAGTAAATAAAAATTTATATTAACTTCATTTATCCAAACACATAAAAATATTTTCTATTTGTTTACAAAATCAGTTAGGCATATACATTCATGTATCCATTTAGGTACGGGTCTTTCTTTCGGGTATATATTTTTGTTGGTTTTGATATTTCTTTTTAGGTACTTCCTTTTTGTATTTTTTATTTACAGATTATACCACTGCATTTCAAATCAATTAAAATTCATTAATTACAATTCCAAAACTTACTGAAAACAAACGTATTTCATATATTGATCATTATTAATATTTTACAAATATTACTGAATAAAATTTATATTTCACTTAATTTAGCCAAACACATAAAATATTTTTTATTTGTTTACGGAATCCGTTAGAAATAAAATATTTGGTACCCATTAGGTACTGTCAATTTTTTGGTATAGATTTTTTTGTTTTGATATTAGGCCATTTTTGGATATAAATTTATGTGTGAGTTTCAAATTGAATCCCCCGGGTCTGTATGAATTTGTTCTAATGTATAGGAAACTAAAAATGTTCAAATAACGAAAGTATTTGAAAATGATTTATATT
>NC_079516.1:3031006-3039051 GCF_000801105.2 Raphanus sativus
AGCATACCTTCAACTACCATACCAGAAGATGGATGAGATAATGGAGCCTTTTCTCGAGATGGTCCCTTATCTGATTGTGGAGTGCGGAGACCAGATGCATGGGTTGGAGCGATACACTTATGAGAGACTCCTCAAAGATGTACCCACGGCCAACAATGGTGATTGTGGCGTGTACGCTGCAAAGTACATTGAATGTGCATGCTCTTGGGTCCCCTTTAGCCCTTAAAGACTTTGCTAGGGTCCAATGCGAAGACTATGAGGGATACTATGCTTTGGCTATATGGACGGAGCTTGTTGATCAGCATCTTGAAAGATAATGGATGGTGGTATGTTTGTAGGCATGTATGGATTAGATTACACAATCAATTTGTATAGATTTTTTAAACTTGTATTAGATTTTTTAACTTGTATAGATTTTTTAACTGTATAGATACACAAATCAATTTGTATATTTGAACTATTTGTATACACAAATCTATTTGTATATTTGAACTATTTGTTTACACAAATCTATTTGTATGTTGTGGGCATGTATGATTTATTTGATATTTCTAACTTGTATAGATTTTTAACTTACAAATAAGTCGTCTGGAAGGTTTTCCAGCTGGACGACTTACAAATAAGTCGTCTGGAAGGTTTTCCAGCTGGACGACTTACAAATAAGTCGTCTGGAAGGTTTTCCAGGCTGGACGACTTACAAATAAGTCGTCTGGAGGTTTTCCAGGCTGGACGACTTACAAAAATACACTTGAAGGGATAGTAGAAGGTAGTCTAAACACTGGACGACTTAAATACACTGGACGACTTAAATACACTGGACGACTTCGTAAAAGGTCGTCTAAAAATACACTTGAAGGGATAGTAGAAGGTAGTCTAATACACTGGACGACTTCGTAGAAGGTTAGACGAAACACTGGACGACTTAGAAAATAGTCGTCTGGACGGGGTAATCAAGACTGGACGACTTATATTTAGGTCGTCTGGACAACTAGTCAACTGTTTGTGTACATTGTGGTTTCGTATGGCCAGGTTTCCTTGCAGTTTGAGCATCTCCGTGCCCTTGTTTCTTCCTGGTTTGTGTCCCCTCATCCTAGATAGCTCCAACCAAGATTGCCATCTTGATTTCTTCTGTCTCCCCGGACCACGGCTTTACGTTTGGAGGAAAGCATTCTCGTTCCTCAATATGTTGTGACACGATAGGATATATATTCTCTGAGTATCCTGCATACAGATGATTCTTTGAGTAAAGTGGACATACAAGTGTGTCGATAATGCACACCAGCATGTGTTCCAGCTGCTATGCAGCATGAGAGCAAGGTATATTTCTCCACTCCATAGACACCACAACCACACTTTACATGTTCCAAATCAACCGCACAGTCCATTTTGCCACCTTTGACAAAGAAACGCCATCCATCAATTGGTTCGACCGTCATCGTATCCGCTATCTCTGATCGAACAGCAAGCAAGTATTCAACACCCCGGCTATGTACAGTTGGGAGACTCAAAGCATCTTGTCTCCTTTTTCCAATACCATTTTCCTAACTTCTGCCTTATGAACTCCAGCAGGAACGGAATCGGAAATCCTCTTGCTCGCTTCAGTGCGGAATTAATAGAGATTCAGCGATGTTGCTTGTGTTTTTATGTTGAACCTGTTCCCCTTACAATAAACCCTTGACCATAGCTTGGCGTCGGCCTTCTCCAAATACGTTGCAAGTTCCGGGTTTGCACTCCGTATCTCAGCCATGTACCGGTTAAAATCGTGAACCGTTGCGCATAAGCAGCCCCTTTCACCAAGTACATGAGATGTTTCCCTTTAAACTTTTTGACAATGTTATCTTGAAGGTGATAATAAATATTCTCGGGTTGCCCAAGGAAACACCTTTCTCACACGCACTTTTAATGGCCGCGTGCCGGTCAGGAGACTATCACCAGAGGCTTGTCATGAGATATTACAACTAGCCAATTTTGTTGAAAAACCATTCACAAGAAGGTTCATCTTCAGCATCCACGATCCAAAAGCCAATGGGAATATCTGAAAATTGCCATCTTGTGCGGCTGCAACTAACATAACACCTCCATACTTTCCACTTAGGTGAGTTCCATCCACCACATGACCCTTCTCTGATACTTAAAACCTTTGATAGAAGCTCAAAAGAGAGAAATAGATACTTAAATCTTTTCTCAGAATCAAGTTCTATAGCCGTGATAGAATCAGGATTTGCAAATGGATTTGCTCGAGATATGAAGGCAGACGCGAATACCCTTCTTCTGCTGATCCTCTCACCAATTTCTGTGCATATAACAGTGCTCTGTATGAAGTGGTGTAATCAAGCGTCATGCCAAACATGTTCTTCATTGCATCAGTGATATGCTGTGGAGTTATCCCATCAATGATCCCAACACGATCAATGAAAAGACTACCAAACATACTTTGGAGTACAGTGTCTCCGCTGAGCGATTCGGTCTCCAATTGAGCATAAATGTTTTTCCACATACTTTGTTACCCAAAACGTGTTTGACCCATGGTTTCACACTCGCTCTGATCTTCCATCCACAACCGCTAACCCGACATATTGCCACAAGGAGAGTTTTTGTTGATTTGTATATTCTGAAAGAAAACCTACCCCTCACTGCTGTCAACCGCAGCTCTGAAAGCAGTGCATCCTTGCTAACAAAACTCTGTTGTGACATAGATGCTGGTACAATCCGATTTTCCTCCTTCAATAGCATTTGTCTTAGCATATGTCTTTTCAATTTTCTTCAAAACAAATATTATCATCATCTTCCTCGTCCTCATCTAGAACCTTTCCATAAAGACTGTAATCCCCACCATTCTGATCCGTTTCACCAACAATAGTGTTATCAGCATCCTCCTCCCCATTTTCCTCCTCCCCATTTTCCTCCTCCCCATCTTGATTTTCATCTTCAACAGAGACTCATTATCACCAACATCTTCAAAACATTCATCAGCCTCATCATTATCACCAACATCTTCTTCCCATTCACCAGCTTCATCATTATCACCAACATCTTCTTCCCATTCACCAGCTTCATCATTATCACCAGCTTCTTCTCTTTTCTCTGAAACCGTTTCCACCTTGCTGCGGCTTGATACACAAAGACATACTCTATGCGTTTGAGTATCTCGAGCAAGTTTCGAACTTGTCTATCACTTGTAACATGAATGGGGGGACTGCTTGAGTCATCATCATTTCTGCTGGTAATGAGTAGCTAATCTCCACAGTCACTGATCTCATGTCCAGGTTATAATCTTCTTGAGCCATTGCAACAAGTTCAGCATGTGTTGAATCTTCATTCAATAAAAACAATCTTGCTCCTTTGAGATCATCAACCACAAAATCCCAACGGAAATCTCTCAACAACCATTCTCCATACACTGCATGTAACTTAAAAATCATCTGCAAATATTCAAAATAAAACACATTTAGTAAACATAGAGAAAATGAAGAAGTTCAACAAACATTATCGCAGACGACTTAGATTTTTAAGTCGTCCAGAAGACTTAAAGGTAAGTCGTCTAAAGAGGTCACTTTGCAATTGAAATTAAAAGGGACGACTTAATTCTAAGTCGTCCGGCTTTGTTTGTTAAAAAAAAAAATTCAGACGACTTATATATAAGTCGTCTACGAAAAACGGGCTAGTTTTTGCATTTGACCGAATCGTGTCAGATCTTTGACTATTTCTGGACGACTTATAAATCAGTCGTCTCTGGAAAGTAAAAATTTCAATATTTTATTCAAACTAGACGACTTACACGTAAGTCGTCCCAGGTTAGTTTTGTAATTGAAAAATAAAACTTGAAATTTAACTTTCTCCAGACGACTTAACTAAAAGTCGTCCAGCTAGACGACTTAATTTAAGGTCGTCCGGGATAAGCAAGGTTTGGACGACTTTATTGGGAAAAATTCTGGACGACTTTGCTTTCCCCGGACGACTTTAAATTAAGTCTTCTGACGGGACGACTTTTATTATGTCGTCTAATAAAAATTAAATTATGAAGTTTTATTTTTCAACTACAAACTAACCTAAGACGACTTACACGTAAGTCGTCTAGTTTAATAAAATATTGAAATTTTAACTTTCCGAGAGACGACTGAATTATAAGTCGTCCAGAATAGTCAAAGATCTGACACGATTCGGTCAAATGCAAAAACTAGCCTGTTTCTCGTAGACGACTTATATATAAGTCGTCTGGACTGTTTTTTTCACCAAACAAAGCTGGACGACTTAGTTTAAGTCGTCCGTTTGACCAGAAGACTCATCAGTAAGTCTTCTACATACAGATGACTTACTTGTAAGTCTTCTACGCGAACAGATTTTGAAAAAAATTCAAATTCGTACCTTCAACTAGGTGAGATGACTTTGTTTGCACACAGGGTCTTCTCCAACCACCCAGAACCTCAAACGAAAGCAACCGTAAGTCAAAACGAAAAGAAATATGGCTCCAAACAATTTTGAATCAAAAGCTTCAGTTTTTGGATGAATATGGAGAGAAAGTGAAAGAAATGTTGTTTTTAGTTCATAACAATTGAAACAGAGAGAGTGTAAAGAGATTTACGTGCATTAAAGGGCATTAAAAGCTCCAAACAGTTCGTACAAGTTGTTCCCACTATTCATGGCAGTGGCAATATTGTAAATACTTGAAGAAAATGAGGTTGAGACAGTAAAGAAGCCATTTTCGAAAAAAAAAAAAAAAAAGGGTTAATGGCTTTTCGTAGATAAAATGCAGATGTGGGGTTAAAAACTCAAAAAAAAAATGAGTCAAAAGAAAAGGTTAGTTTTCTGTTTGAATTCAAGTTTTGAGTCACTTTTGCAATAAGCCCACAACTATACATTTAAACAAGATTTACATATTTATTGAGTTTTTTTAAAAATTTGTGGGTTCACCTCTACGGAAATATAAATTTTCGTTAATTTCTATAAATACTGAAGTTTATACTCATTAAAGTTATTTAAAATTTTCTGACTACATTATAAATTTGTATTAATCTATTACAAAACCTCTTTGAACATTATCCTATGTCAGTGTCAGTTTTCAGTAATTGCTCCATATACTAAAGTTTATACTCTTTACTTTTGTTTAAAAAATTTCAAACCACATTCTACATTTGAATTAACGTATTCTAAACTATCTTTCATGGTATATAGGATTCATTCTATTTTTTTTTTAAATTTAGTTTAGTAAAATTTCATATACTGCCAAGATCACTGGAATTATCATTATAAAATCTTCATTATCTTGAGAAATGGAGACTACAAAGGTTCTAAAATCTTTGACCATTATTTTATGTCAGTGTTCGATGAAACTATACACTAAAACAAGATTTTCATATTTTTGAATTTTTTTTCAAAATCCGTGGATTATCCCCTTCAAAATATTAAGTTTTTGGTAAATACTCTATATACTGAAGTTTATACTCTTCATTTTAGTTAAAAATTTTCAAACCATATTCTACATTTGAATTAATGTATTATAAATTATCTTTCATGGTATATAGGAATCATTCTAATTTTTTAATATTTTATTTGGTAAAATTTCATATATTGCCTAGTTCAATGAAATTTTCATTATAAAATCTTCATTATCTAAAGAAACGGAGACTACAAAGGTCATAAACTCTTTGACCATCATCTTATTTCAGTGATCGATGAAACTATACACTAAAACAAGATTTTTATATTTTTGAATTTTTTTTCAAAATCCGTGGGTTAACCCTTTCAAAAATATTGAGTTTTCGGTAAATGCTTTATGTACAGAAGTTTATACTCGTCACTTTAGTTTAAAAATTTCAAACCACATTCTACATCTGAATTAACGTATTCTAAATTATCTTTCATGGTATATAGAAATCATTCTTACTTTTTAAAATTTAGTTTACTAAAATTTCAAATATTGCCTAGATTAGTGGAATTAGCATTCTAAAATCTTCATTATCTAGATAAACGGAGACAAAAGAGTTTCTAAACTCTTTGACCATCATCTTATGTTAGTGCTCGATGAAAATATATAATAAAATCAGATTTTCATAGTTTTGAAAATTTTCCAAAATCCGTGGGTGAGCCCTTCTAAAATAATGAGTTTTTGGTAAATGATCTATATACTAAAGTTTATACTCTTTACTTTTGTTTAAAAAAATTCAAACCATCTTTCATGGTATATAGGAATCATTCTAATTTTTTAATATTTAGTTTAGCAAAATTTCATATATTACCTAGATCAGTGGAATTAACATTATAAAATCTTCATTATCTAGAGAAACAGAGATTACAAAGGTTCTAAACTCTTTGACCATCATCTTATGTCAGTGCTCGATGAAACTATACACTAAAACCAGATTTTCATATTTTTGATTTTTTTTTTCAAAATCCGTGGGTTAACCCCCTTCAAAAATATCAAGTTTTCGGTAAATGCTCTATATACTGAAGTTTATACTCTTCACTTTATTTTAAAAATTTCAAACCACATTCTACATTTGAAATAATGTATTCTAAACTATCTTTCATGGTATATAGGAACCATTCTAATTTTTTTAATATTTAGTTTACTAAAATTTCATATACTGCCTAGATTAGTGGAATTAGCATTATAAAATCTTCATTATCTAGAGAAACGGATATAACAGAGGTTCTAAGCTCTTTGACCTTCATCTTATGTCAGTGCTCGATGAAACTATACACTAAAACCAGATTTTCATATTTTAAATTTTTTTCCAAAATGCTTGGGTTTAACCCCCCCCCCCTTCTAAAATAATGAGTTTTCGGTAGATGCTCAATATACTGAAGTTTATACTCTTCACTTTAGTTTAAAAATTTCAAACCACATTCTTCATTTGAATTAATGTATTCTAAACTATCTTTCCTGGTATATAGAAATCATTCTAATTTTTTAAAATTTAGTTTACTAAAATTTCATATACTGCCTGATTAGTGGAATTAGCATTATAAAATCTTCATCATCTAGAGAAACAGAGACAACAAAGGTTCTAAACTCTTTGACCATCATCTTATGTTACTGATCGATTAAAATATATACTAAAATCAGATTTTCATATTTTTGAAAATTTTCAAAATCCATGGGTTAACCCATTCTAAAATAATCAGTTTTTGGTAAATGATCTATATACTGAAGTTTATACTCTTTATTTTTGTTTAAAAAATTTCAAACCACATTCTACATTTGAATTAACGTATTCTAAATTATCTTTCATGGTATATAGAAATCATTCTAAATTTTTAATGTTTAGTTTAGTAAAATTTTATATACTATCTAAATTACTGAAATTAGCATTATAAAATCTTCATTATCTAGAGAAACGGAGACAACCGAGGTTCTAAACTCTTTGACCATCATCTTATGTTAGTGCTCGATGAAAATATACACTAAAATTAGATTTTCATATTTTTGAATTTTTTCCAAAATCCGTGGGTCCCTTCTAAAATAATGAGTTTTTTTTTTGTAAATGCTTACTATACTGAAGTTTATACTCTTCACTTTAGTTTAAAATGTAAAACACTTTCTACATTTGAATTAATGTATTCTAAATTATCTTTCATGGTATATAGGAATCATTCTAACTTTTTAATATTTAGTTTACTAAAATTTCATATACTGCCTAGATTAGTGGAATTAGCATTTTAAAATTTTCATTATCTAGAAAAACGGAGACAACAGAGTTTCTAAACTCTTTGACCATCATCTTATGTTAGTGCTCGATGAAAATATACACTAAAACAAGATTTTCATACTTTTGAATTTTTTTCAAAATCCGTGGATTAACCTCTTCTAAAATAGTGAGTTTTCTGTAAATGGTCTATATTGAAGTTTATACTCTTTACTTTTGTTTCAAAAATTTAAAACCACATTATACATTTGAATTAACGTATTCTAAACTATATTTCATGGTATATAGGTTTCATTTTATTTTTTTTAATATTTAGTTTAGAAAAATTTCATATACTGCCAAGATCAGTGGAATTAACATTATAAAATCTTCATTATCTAGAGAAATGGGGACTACAGA
>NC_079516.1:3039151-3151383 GCF_000801105.2 Raphanus sativus
GGTTCTAAACTCTTTGACCATAATCTTATGTCAGTGCTCGATGAAACTATACAATAAAACCATATTTTCATATTTTTGATTTTTTTTTTCAAAACCCCTTCAAAAATATTAAGTTTTCAGCAAATGTTCTATATACTGAAGTTTATACTCTTCATTTTAGTTTAAAATTTTCAAACAACATTCTACATTTGAATTAATGTATTCTAAATTATCTTTTATGGTATTTAGCAATCATTCTAATTTTTTAATATTTAGTTTACTTAAATTTCATATACTGCCTATATTAGTGAAATTAGCATTATAAAATCTTCATTATCTAGAGAAACAGAGACAACATAGGTTCTAAACTCTTTGATCTTCATCTTATGTTTGTGCTCGATGAAACTATACACTAAAACCAGATTTTCTTATTTTTGAAAACTTTCCAAAATCCGTGGGTTAACCCCTTCTAAAATAATGAGTTTTCGGTAAATTCTCAATATACTGAAGTTTATACTCTTCACTTTAGTTTAAAAATCTAAAACTACATTCTTCATTTGAATTAATTTATTATAAACTATCTTTTATGGTATATAGGAATCATTCTAATTCTTTAACAATTAAATTAGTAAACTTCATATGTTGCTTAATTCATTGGACTTACCACTATGAAATTTTTATTTTTGAGAGAAGCGGAGACAACAAAGGTCTCAAACCTCTTTGACCATCATCCTATGTCAATACAAGATGCAACTATGTATTTAAACAAGATTATTATATTTATTTATTTTTGGAAAAATTTGTAAGTAACCCCTACGAAAATATAAAATTTTCCTTAATTTCTCTATATACTTAGTTTGTACTCATTAAAGTTGATTAAAATTTTATAAATGCATTATAAATTTGTATTAATTTATTATAAAATTTCCATGGTACATGAGCATCGTTCTAATGTTTTTAACAAATTTTCAATAAAATTTTAGTATTGTGTAGCCTATATTGACCTTAATTTTGGAGGTAAATTATACAAAAGCCCTTAAATTCAAATTTGAGCAAAATATATGTTTTAAATTAATTTTTGGGGTAAAAATCTTAAGTAATGCCCAATTCCTCCTATATGTTATGAAAGACCTTGATTTTGGAGGTAATTATACAAAAGCCCTTAAATTCAAATTTGAGCAAAGTATATGTTTTAAATTAACTTTTGGGGTAAAAATTTTAAGTAATGCCCAAATGTTAAATTAACTTTGAAACAAAGCAATTAATGTTTTCATTGTTATAGTAAATTTTAAGAAGGATAACTATTGGTTTTTAAGGGAATATTAGAAGAAGAAAAAAGAGGTAAATTTGAATGATTGGCTTGCGATTCCCCTGAATTCAACCAAGTTAAAAAATTTTCAGTTCAACAAAAAAAAGAGGTAAAAGCAAAGATTATTCCGTATATGAATATTATTTGCCGACAAAAAAAGAATATTATTATTACTACTATTCGAGCTGAAAACAAAAAATGGATTATATATAAGATATTATATAAAATAAAATCGATATTTTCTAAAACTCTCAAAAGAGAGTATAAAATGATGTTCTGGCCATTTTAAAGCATGATGACACAAAAGATAAAGTTGTCTGATTAATATTTAAACCGAAACATGTCTACATTTGGATGTGATTGATCTTAAGAAAGTTCTTTCAATCTCTAGGGCAATATAGTAATTTCAATATACCGACAAACCGGGTAAAAAGCAAAATGTTTTCCCACTTAAAAAGAGTTTAAAGACTTAACCAAACAAAACAAACAAAAAAATCTCTCCTACACTCTTGCCGGAGATGCAACTCTTCCTCCTTCTCCTCGCCGCACTATCACCTCCGGCGACTTCCCACTACTCCTCCTCAACCTCATCTCCTTCCTCTTCCACCGTCTCTACCTCCGCCTCCGAATGGCGTCCCGCGCGAGCCACCTACTACGCCGCGACCAACCCTCGAGACGCGGTAGGCGGTGCGTGCGGATACGGAGATCTCGTCAAATCCGGGTACGGCATGGCCACGGTCGGTCTGAGCGAGACGCTGTTCGAGCGGGGACAGATCTGCGGCGCTTGCTTCGAGCTCAGATGCGTCGATGATCTGCGCTGGTGTATCCCCGGGACGTCCATCATCCTCACCGCCACGAACTTCTGCGCTCCTAATTACGGTTTTGACCCCGACGGTGGCGGTCACTGTAACCCTCCCAACAAACACTTCGTGTTGCCCATTGAGGCGTTCGAGAAGATCGCTATTTGGAAAGCTGGGAACATGCCGGTGCAGTATCGAAGGTGCGTTTACCTCAAAAAATCGTAAAAACTTTAGTTCGCGTTTTCTTGAGAAATGCGTTTGCGTTAGTGTAAACGCGCTTTTTAATCTGAAACATTTAAAACAATTCATTACAAGTGAAGTGATGATGATGATGCTTTTGCTTTTGTCTTCTTCGATATCCGTGTGCTTTATATGAGCTGGTGTTTCCCTAGACGCTGTCTTGGATTACTAATTTACTTTATTGCCCTTGACCATTAATCGTGTGACTTGAGTATACTAGTGTAAGTAGTGATTCAACTAGATTCAGCTATGGTATTGAGAGCAGTGTTATTGAAAATTGGTTAGAATCGGCAAATTGGACCTAAATAAAACGATTTTTGTAGAATGATTTTCGGTAAAAGCGTTTAAAGATATTGGTTTAGGCGTTAAAATTGTTCTAGGCCTAAACGAAACGAATTTTCTAGAATGATTTATTAAAAAATCGGTATAGGTGTTAAAAAAAATCCGCGTAAACAATAATCTCTCATAAATATTTATAAAGGGCTAAGTTGCTGTCTAGCAATTTCTAGAACATTGATTTAAAGTGTGGTTTGGATAAGTTGCATATTGTAGCTAATGATCGGATCCTTATTAGTTTGTGGTGTGTTTTGTGGTTAGAGTGAACATGTAACCATGGCTACTGGTATTTGACTTACACAGGATCAACTGTAGAAGGGAAGGAAGCATTAGGTTTACAATAGATGGTGGAGGCATTTTCATTTCGGTTCTGATCACCAATGTTGCTGGGTCCGGTGATATAGCTGCTGTGAAGGTTAAAGGGTCTAGAACCGGGTGGTTACCAATGGGTCGTAATTGGGGACAGAACTGGCATATCAACGCTGATCTCAAGAACCAAGCTCTCTCGTTTGAAGTGACTGCTAGTGACAGATCAACCGTGACAGCTTACAATGTTGCTCCTAGAAACTGGGATTACGGACAAACCTTTGAAGGGAAACAGTTCGAGACTCCGTGACACACAGAGAAGGGTACACATCGAGATATAAGAATTTTTGATGGCACGTGACTAAGGAGTGTTCTTTTGCATTTTATAGTTTCGCTCTCCCACGAATAGGTACAAGGAGAAGTCACCCATGTTGTACTAAGAATAGTGATCACACAAACATCACTATTGTATCTTTACATTGCTAAGGAGCAAAAGCTTCTTCTCAAATGTTTAAAGCTAAAACCACTAGTTTACTGTGTTCCAAAGCCAAGAATCATAGAAGGTAAAACCATGAAAAGAATGCAAAAATGTATAACAAGAATCATAACAACTAAAGGTTATATACAACCCTATAGCCTAGAATGTAAGTTCTAGTACTTCAATTTCAAGATCACTTAGATGAAAAGGATCACCGTGTGTTTGTAAAAAAAACACATCAAGCAATGCATTGAGCATGACATAAACAGTAGCATCATAGACCACAGTCATAATACATTCCATCAAGCGTACACTGCGGTCCACAGTTCCAAGTGAAAGACTGTACATCAAGTAAGATAAGCGGACCACCACGCAACATTACTCTCCCCTAACGATCTATCATACTCATGGCCAAACAGTATCACTCATCTTCTTCTTCTCATCTGTGTTCAACATCCCGTTGATCAAAACCGGCATCCCAATCCAGAACATATGTATAGATGTAGATCTATCAACTTCCCCCTTGTTGCTCTATCAAGGGCACTAAAGACTCAACATGACTCCTCAACTCCCTTAGATGAAAACCAAAATCAGAAGCGTTGTTGCATGAAGCATACGCCATAACCCACTTCCCGTAAACACAACATGTGGATACTTGTTCCTCCTCTTATAAAAGACACCACAAGATCTTCCTCATAAGGAGTCCACTTGAACTCCAGCTTCATCCCAATTTCCTTAACCACAATGGTATAATCACCTTTAGCCTCAGACTCCGAGCCCAAAACCAGGCCCAACAACCACGAACCTTGCCTGAGGATCGCCAGCAATAAAGGCCCGGCTCATATAAAATTAGGGCCCTTTGGTAGCCCATAAATGTCTTAAAAACTTTATTTTCTATATTTATAAATTGTGATTATTGGGCTCTATTTGTTAACTTGAGGGTAGTCTTAAAGAAAATATCTCCTAATCGATCCTCTCCTATATCTCATAACAGTTCCAATCCAGTTTTGATATATTCTTTCTTTTTGTGAAATTACCGAAGTTCGGACTAAACCATAGTTTCCTGGACCCGGAACCACAGTATGTAATATTAGTTTTAGTAATTCAAATTAGAAACTTCTGACACAGTGGTAATGATCCTTTCTAGTTGAGCTAATGACCTCTAACAAAGATTCAGAATATAATTTGAAGTAATAGAATCCATATATGCATGGCCACATGTAAAGCTAATAATTTCATATTAAAAGAAAATCAATTTCTGATCTAGATGAGTAGGACAATTCTTCTCACGATGTGGTTTTGATATTTTATTTTATGGTTTTCTCGTTCTCTTGTTGATGTAACAAATCTATATATATTTGTGCCTTAATATATACACATCATGTTAATGTAGGGCTAATCAAGAGAAGTAATCTATACTACTACATATTATTATAGCAGTTATAGAGATGTGTGTGAACGCCATTAAAAACAAAAAGAAGTTTTTTTTTTTTGCTAAAGAAAAACAAAAAAACAAAAAAAACAAAAAGAAGTTAAGAACCAAAAGATTGTTTCATGCAAGGGAAATGTGTCAAGAGGGGTCTGTACACATTGTACATATGGTGATACATTTAATTAATGTACTTGTATATATTATGATGGATAGAAGGAGAATATGGAATTGGAATAAGGAGAGAAAAAGGTTATGACGATGATGAGAAAGGTTGAGAAGTGATTCTCCATGGTTGGCCCATCGATAGCTTCCAAGGATTTATTCACATGTTCACAACTCATGGACCCACATGATCATCTTTCATACATGCTTTTTGGTCTTCTTCGTTCCCTTTTTTTACAAGTCGGATCTCACCATATGTCGCTAGTGGGGTACAATTAAAAGAGAGTTATTTCAGTTAGAAGTGCCGCCAAAGAACAAAAAGAGAGAAGAGAGATTGCAACAGTTTTGGGGTAACCCAATATTCCATCTCCCATTCAACCAATATAGCTTTGACACGTGTAGTTATATTCCAGACCGACCACTCTTGGAGAAGCATGGGATCATTGATGAGGCCACTTGATGAAGAAATAAGGTTTTGCATTTTGGGTGGCAATTATTTTGATTAATTATTCCGGTTAACTACATAATTGCATCCTGGTCATTTTTTGTTCGTAACATACTTTTTATTTACTTATTTATCAATCTCCTATGTTTTGTTTATAAGCATTAAATTTAATAACTTACAAAATAAATGAACAAATAAAGTTTCTTTCAACATTAAAGAAAAAATACAGTAATTAAAAGTTACAAACAAACTGTATGATGTTCTGATTAAACCTAATGTACTTGAAAGAAAATCTCAGAAGTGAGAACTTCTCGATGTGTGTATATATCAAGCTATAATATGAAACTTAAGAGTTAGCACATTATGCGTCAGCCAACAAAATAGAAAATAAATCGACAATTTAAAATATTAAAACTAATTCTTAATATTATTTTGTTGTTTTGGGATGGGGACCTTCCCTTTATTCACTTTTGTCTCTCCTTTTTTTCATTTCTCCCCTCTTTATATATAGCCTCCCTCTCCAAGCCCTCAACGATTACAAAACATTTCCATTCTCTATTTTTCTCTCTCAATTCTCAATTCTCTCCCTCTTTCTTGAAATTAATCCAAGATTTTATGGCTCCTGTCTCGTTACCTCCAGGTTTCAGATTTCACCCAACTGATGAGGAGCTAATTACTTACTATCTCAAAAGAAAAATCAACGGTCTAGAAATCGAACTTGAGGTTATAGCTGAAGTTGATCTCTACAAGTGCGAGCCATGGGACTTACCAGGTACATAATAATATTGTTATTCTGCATGCATGTATATGCATGAGTTACTAAATTTAATCTCCTTTACAAAATAGGATAGTTTTATAAAAAGAAAAACGTTACTCGATTATACTATTATATTTTTCGAAATTCTACAAATCTTATTTTGATTAATAACAGCCTTTGTAGTTAAGAATCGTTATTTTCTGTCTATAACCATCAGAAGCAGAGAGAGCTGAAGAAAAGAATAAGAATATAACAATGATGAAGAAACCCTAAATATACTTTAATTTGCACGGAAGAATACTGCATACCTGTTCATTGCAAAATTATACTATTTAGCTGTTATGATATCAACTAAAGATTTTAAAACTAAAACGTAAGTTCTGTTTAATAAGAAATTCACGTAAGCATTATTTTCTTTAAAAGAATTGTTTTAAACTTTTGGTAAGCTACGTTTAAACATGCCATGGATTTAACTGAGTTATGGTTGAATTTTGGATTACTTTTTTCTGGCAATTTCTTGTTAGAATTCTTAATTTTACTTTAAAAGATTCATTAATAAATTCAATTATAGGGAAAGCCTTGCTTCCAAGCAAAGACCAAGAATGGTACTTCTTTAGCCCACGGGACCGGAAGTATCCCAATGGTTCGAGGACAAACCGAGCAACCAAAGGCGGGTATTGGAAGGCCACGGGTAAAGACCGTCGAGTTAGTTGGAGAGACCGAGCTATTGGAACCAAGAAGACATTGGTTTACTACCGTGGACGCGCCCCTCATGGTATAAGAACCGGTTGGGTTATGCATGAATATCGACTCGATGAAACTCAATGCGAGCCTTCTGCATACGGCATGCAGGTTCGTCGCGTCAGCTAGCTAATTGATTGACTAATCATTTTTATTGTCTATACACATATATATACCATTAGAGGATGTAAAATAAAAACTTGTCTGTTTTTTTTTTCAGGACGCATATGCACTTTGCCGTGTATTTAAAAAGATTGTGATTGAAGCTAAGCCAAGAGATCAGCATCGGTCTTATGTCCACGGGATGTCGAATGTGAGTGGCAATTCGAGTTTTGACGCTTGTTCGGATCTAGAGATCAGTTCAACTACTCATCAAGTTCAAAATGCATTTCAACCGCGATTTGGAAACAGACATTTTAACTCAAACGCAATGACTAGTAACGAAGATTGGTCACAATACTATGGTTCTTCTTATGCACCATTCCCTACACCATTTAAGGTACAACTAGAATTGAATAAAATCCACCAACCTGTTAAAATAAGATTATATAACAAACTTTAATGGTGGATTGTATATGTTTTATGTAGGTTAATAATGAGATCGAATGCTCAATGTTACAACACAATATGTCTCTACCACCGTTGCGTGTAGAGAACTCGGCGGTCAGCAACTGCGATTTCTTTACGAGTATGACTCACAACAACAATCATGGCGTTTTGGAGGACTTTAGTTTCGCTGCAAGTGGCTCCAACCATTATAATAGCGTTGGTGATCAAGTGATCCACATAGGCAATTATGATGAACCACCATTGATGATGTCAAATCATAATATGAACCAGGTATTTAATAAATGTATACATCTAGTATAGTTTCATACGCTGGAAATTATTTTGTCAACCATTCATAAACTAATTTTTGCATGAATATTGAAAAGGGATATATGGAAGAGCAGAAGATCATATCGAGCTTGGATAATAATGACCAAGACCTTGGATTTCAAGGTATGATATATAATAAAGGTTTTACATATTGTCTAGGTGCTTTTCTTATCTAAAGATAACTACAATTCGTTTAATCTACAGGAGATAATACTAATGACAACATAAACATCGATGATTTCTTCTCATTTGATGTGTATAACGAGGATAACGTAAATCAAGTAGAAGGTAAAGAAGACTTGATTACAAACGAAACCCTTGATTCATCTGGATTTGAGGTGGTCGAGGAAGAAATAAGGTTTAACAACCAAATGCTCATCTCAACATATCAAACAACGAAGATTCTATATCACCAAGTCGTACCTTCTCACACGTTGAAAGTTCATATCAATCCTATTAATCACAATGTGGAAGAAAGAACACTGTTCATTGAAGAGGATAACGACTCTTGGTTACAAAGAGCTGAGAAGATCACGAAGACAAAACTCACTCTTGTTGGTGTAATGGCTCAGCAATGTTACAAGTATCTTGCGGTTTTCTTTTGATTTTGTTTTCTTTAAGCTATTGATTTATACGCCTTGAAAGTGCGTCTATATACTATACACAAAAATACATGTACATCTCATTCTTGTAATTGATTACACTATTGGAAATATATATATTTATGTAGTATAATAACCAATATGAAACATTTGACAACGTTAGGGATATACATGTTAAAACTGCACAGCGAAGATCATAACTGATCTAATCGATAACATAACTAAGATAACATTTAACACAAACACCATCAACCTATCAATAAACTATACAAGTCTCTAAAATAGAAGAATCTTTTTAGATAATAAGAGAATTACAAGAGAGAGGGAAAACCAAAGATTAGAAGACTACATGTAAATATTATTCACAAACTCAATTACAAGAACCATTTACAACGTAATAAACGATGAGTTGCTAGAGTGTTATATACATATGTACCTACGTACAGTATTGACAGTCGTTTACATGATATTTTACGTGTGTGCAAAGAGAGGATTAGACAGGAACACGCCTTCCACGGTAGCGATCCAGTAACTGATACAATTTTAAATTAATGATAGAAAGTCAGACACATATGCTTTCACTTAGAAGGCTGAGCTCAGAAAGTAACTTGAAAGCAATGAAATGTACCGATCTGATGTATGGATGCTGCAAAAGCCAGCCCAGTATAGGTATCCTTTGAAGGAAGACAGCGAGTGTAGGCCAGAAACCACTTTAACATGACAAAAGGATGGAGAAAAGACATGAATAAATAAACCAAAAATCTACAAAATGAAGTAATGAAACCAACAACATTTTTCAAACAAACCTGAAGAGGACAAGGAATCCATATGATTCTAGAAGCAAACCGAAAATAGGCCATCCAAACACAACCAACAAGAATCCCAAACCAAATGATATAGTTCCCTGTATAGCAACAAAGAAAGAGAAAAACACAAAGCAGTAGGAAAACAAACAGTGAGTTCTTGTCGGATCAGATTGAAACAAAAAGGGGTTAGAGAGAAAGACACCTTAAAGTTGCGCCGTTTTGTAAAGAATTGGATGGCTGGTTGAATCCCTATGGTTAGAGTGACACCAGCTAAGAAGAGTATCTGTTTCAATCAGATAGAGTTACATATAACATTAAAAAGCTTACTAAGACCACAACAATGGTATACATACATTTCCCATGGCGATGAGTCCCTTGTCAAACACGAAAATGACTCCCAGGAATGTAAAGAAGACACCAAATCCAGTCAAGCCTAGCCCAATCTCTGCCCAAATATCATCAAAAATTTTCAACGACGACTTTGAAATTTTTGCACGACTCAGTAATCATTTCATCATGAACAACAAGAAAAAAAAACACAACAGAACAGAACCATAGAAACAGAGGAAACACCATGTAGAACAGTAGAAGTACCCTCATCGATTCAGCATAGGTGACTAGCTTATGCCACAGATGGTTACTACTAGTTCATGATTACATTCCATAGATTAAGAGAGTTGATCAGAACTTACTTTTAAGGTCATTCATCTCGAAGGAAGCCATATCATTGGACAATCAACAACCCCAAAACGTAGAATTCAGGCAACTTTCGGGTCTGATAAAGTTTGTCTCTTGATGTCTGAAATCAAAGAACGAGTTTGAATGGATCAAAGACTTGGATCAATCGTGGGTGCCAACTTCTGGTGGAAGTAAATGTTCTGTTTTACGGCAACAATAGTCAAAGCCTCGTCATTCATACTTCCTTCCTCCACGTCATCTCGACCGATTAATAACTTCATAAAATTAAAAATGAACCCCTCACTTTTGGGATATTTTTCACAAAACCCATATCTTATGGTATGTGTATAACTGCCCTGTACTTTTTGTATTTGCAAAACATTAATAAAAATCATAGACATGTTTTAAAATCGGTTTAGGCAGAATCTACATAAGTGGAAAATTGGTATAACTGAAACAGTTTTTTCTAAAAAAAACTAAATTAATTTTAACTATTTTAAACCTTAAATTGTCTGAATGTAAATATGTTAAATTGATTAACTATTAACGTAAATCTATAATTTATTTAGTTTATTACTATTTATTCTAAGTTTTATAATTCATAAAACTGATCTTGTAACTAAAGTGTGAAAATATCTAATATAAATAAATTAACAATTCCGACGACCCGAATAACCCTGTCTACAGTAGCTAGTCTTCTACATAATTCTTAGGAATTTCTTTTAGGTATTTACCTAAGTACATCCCACATCTTATGTATTCACAAATTACCTCAAATCAGATGGTGTTCACAAACAAGTCCCATATCCTTTGATATTTACTAAACCACCCCAAGTTCTTTGGTATGTACACCAAAGTGTCCATAACTGCTGTTATTTACTAAACCACTCCAACTTATTCGACATTTACCAAGCTGTCTAATACTTCTGTTATTTTCTGAATTAACGTATACCTTATTATGTTCATAAAAGCGTCCTAGATCTTTTGGTATTTTCAAAAAGTTCATATGGTGAAGTGAAGTAAAGCTTGAGCTAATTCCAGATTAAACTGAAGATTACGAAACGATCAGAAAAGTCTAAATACTTATAATTTATACATCCTCACACAATTTAGAACACTGAAGCTCGAAAACATCGTCCGGTTTAGCGAAACATAAAAACTAAAAGCTTTAATTCCGGTTTAGGTCCGAGTGAGCAAAGCCGATATGTGAGCCGCCGAGAGCGTCTGAGCTCTCGGAGGCAGCCTGTTACCGGAAAGCCTCGGCGGCCTATCGTTTCCTCCGAAGAAAGCGTCGTGGCCAGCTAGATTTCGCTCCGATGCACCGCCGCAACCGGATAATCGTCGACAGTGAGAGCTCTCCCGCCGCTGCTTCAGTTTTGCGTTGAGAGGATTCTCGGGTTTCGCGAGATCCTCTACCGTCAGCGCTTCTGATAACGACGTGAACGACTGCGACTTGCCTCTGTAATGTTTTGACAATCCTCTCCTGTTGTCAACATTTTCAAAACATAAACTCTGAGGTAAACACAACAATTTTTACACAAAATTATTTAAGTTTTTTTTTTGTATTATATCCCTTAATCTAACAAGATCTAAACTTAAGGACATAGAAATGAAAATATCTAAACTCAGGGGCAGGGAAACGAAAACTCTTTGATTGTTCTTACCTTAAAGAAGAACTGCGACGGTCTGATTCGTCAGGAGAGTTTGGAAAAGAAGAGGGAGAATTTAAACCTTCATCTGCGTCTGCGTCTGCATCTCTAACGCAGTTTTCGCGTCTGCGTTCTTCACCCAACATAAGAGACTCCATCTGTTCTTGATAATGCATATTTCTTCTTTCTTCAAAGACTCTTATAATAATTTATCAAGACTTGAGAAGAGAAACAGTTTCCTTTTTATATTATTACAATGATGACGAACGGTCTATATATAGTCAGTCCATAATTAAAATTAATTGATAAATGTAAAGTATACTTTATTTGTAGATTTTTGTCTTAAAAATGTTATTAAAATTGCAATATTTGTATGATTTGTATCTAACTTTGGAGAAGTAACGTAATGAATATTCGAATATAAAACATTATCTCGTGAAATCTGTTTCTCAAGTAACATGTTCACGCCCATGAACATGGCTTCTGGTTTTGCGGTCGTCTATATATAATTAAGTTTTTCTGGTCGGAGATAAGATATTTTTGCGGCCCTAGTTGTACCCGATCATGACACGTGAAAAGAGCCAAGAAATGGACGGAGATTGGATGCATGTTATGTTACGTGGTGGGTGGAAACAGATGGCACAAAGAACAATGTCATCGAGAATCTCTGTGTGAAGAACGAATCTAAGGACGCGTGTCGAACTATGTTGAACAGATTCAGTGACTTTTGAGCCATGATTGATAACATAAACTTTATTTTATGTGTATACGGATACGGGCCCTTCGGACATGATAGATCCTTCGGGCCCTGCAAACAAATTGTATGCATAATGTCCTGAACAGCCTTCCAAGTTCTATTACTTGTCTGAGACTATTTGGTAAAGATTTGTCTCAAATCAAGCCCATAGCCAACCAAACAGAGCTGAAGTCCAGCCCTTCATAAAACACAAGCCCAAAGCCAGATCTGAGTTTTGTTAAGATTTTGACAAATTTCTTTCGGTCTACAAAACTAAACTAAATCGGTTCTAGAGGACAGAAATTAACAAAAGTCTAAACCAGTTTATCCAGCCTTGATCCAACAACAGACCATAAAGTGAAAAAAATTAATAATGTGTAAATTAATTAGCCAGAGATTCAGCAAGTAAGAAAACAAAAAAGAACTATAACACTAAATACCTAAAGCTGGAGCTAAATCAAAGAGACAAAGCTTTCTCAAGAAAGTGAAAAATATACAAAACCAACCAGTGGTATCATTGTTCTAAACTCTTCACCTGATCTGTACCAATAAGTAACCAGAGTCTCTCTACGTGAACTGTTCTCCCTATGACTAACTTTCCCTCACATTATAAAAGCCTGATGGTTCCTCTCCGAGAGTTCGAATGCTCTAAACGTGATCCCCAGTCTACAGAAACCAAATGCTTATATGTTCTGTACCTGTAAATCTCGTTTTGGCTTTGAGTAGAGAGCTCATGTTATTGATCTCTTCTCTCGTTGAAGGCTTTCACGGTCGGTTTTGATGACGGTCTATTTATTTTCTCCAGTAATCTGCTAAACACTAGTTTGACTGGTATGCAGGCCACCGTTGGTGGTCCTGGTAATACCCGTCTGTTAGAGAGCTCGGGAGTTCGATCCCCCAACGCCTTCGCCCCGTGTAGTGCTTGTTCGCTGCTGAACGACGATAGTGCTCTTGTCTTTTGACTAGGGGTTGCGTTTGTGTTCTTCGTCAACTTCTTTCTTTCTCCAGGTGGTCGTGGAATGCCCATTAGATTGCTTCTCCTCGCCGAGTCGCCATCATTACTAAAGTTCCCCGAACCAAGCTTCCTAAGAAGTGGTTTCCGTCCCTGCGGAGAATGGTCCTCCGCATCGGCTTCAAGTGATGATGATAACCGATGCAGCCGTGGAACCCGTGAACTACTCCTCCTTGCAGTCTTCCAAGCAGGGGGAAGTAACAAGGGTTTGTCATGGTAAGTTGTTTCATTACCAAAGTACTCAGCTGTCTTAAAATATGACTCAGAGGAACCATCTGCCATGACTTGGACTTCTACTGGATGTCCAGTTATTGCTCTGCCATTTAACTTGCTCACTAGGGAGACAAACGGGACAGGCCCTTTCCGATAGCTTCCTTGTACTTCTAAATCAACATCCATCAATGGAGGATACGTTTTCCTTCCAAAATGTCGATGAGAAGCATCTGAACCTTCGAGTTTTCCCTTCTTCAAACCAATCTGGCCTTCCCAAGGATCATCATCCCAGTCCAGCATGTCATGGCTGTAGATGTTCTTACACTCGGATGCAAACATAGTTGACAGCCGATATTCATCATCACCTCCTAGTCCAATCATTCTATCTCCGAACTGTCTTTCGTTGGGATCAGTGTCATCAGTTCCATCACTCATCTCATCAGAATATCTTCCATCTTCCATATGATTACGGTGCATTTCCCTCTTGCGTGCAGACCTTCTTGGGAGACTTCGCATGTTTCTTTTTCCCTTGAGCTGCCACTCGGAAACCGTACCGGCTCCACTATCCGGATCTTGGGAGTAAAGGTGATAAGAGTCGCCAGAAATGGATGACTCATAACAATCTTCCTCGCTACTGGTGCTTTCATCTTCTGCTGACATATGTCTACTAAAAGTATTGTGTTGCTCTGAATGACGCCCAGCTCCTGTTAAGAGAGAATTCAAACTAGTCAGGTAATGGCTAAAAACTATGTGACACACAGAACTAGAAATTGAGTCTAGTTTAACACAATGAAAAAATTGTAACATTTATGTGACAGGAAACTAGCTTTTAGCCGTCCAGAGAGGCTTTACCTGACAGCAAGTGAATGTCATCATCAGTATCCTCATCCATATCAGAAGAATCAGTTTCGGATTCAGAAGAAATATATTCAACATCTTGCAAAAAATCAGGAGGGTCATATTCTGAAAGCGAATAACGAGAATTGCCACCAGCGAAGGAGGAACGCATTGCCTCCCTGTGGCTATCGAAACCATCATTAGATTCATTTGGTGCAAACATATACTTAGCCCTTTTAGCCTTCTTCTTCCCTGCAACAACAGAGCCAAAATTGCATAACAAATCAGTATATTCAAAAAGAGCCAGAAGAAGCTTTAGGAAGTTTTGCAAAATCCATCTTACCGATGGTATTATAGCAGGGCCTCTCCATGCTATGATCTCCACTAGAAGAAGCTGAAGAGTAGCTTCTACCCAGAGACTTGAAGGAAGTAGTACCAGGACCATTCGAAGATGAAAACTTCCGCTTTGAAGAGGTTGTTCTCAGCCCAAACTCCACCAAACCTCTCATCCGAGGATGCACCTCGTCCTCACAAGTCCCATTAGAAACACCATGAACACTCGACAACACAACCATTCTCTCCTTGGTTGCATCAGTCTCTAGCTTAGCTTCCTTCTTGAGAATCTCCTTCTCAAGCTCAAGAGCATGGAGAATCGCATCTTCTCTCCGAGCATACTTCTCCCTCTTTCTAACCGTCACCCCATGCGAGGTTTCCACCTTCTCAATGCAGTCATCAAAGTCCCCACACCGAAACGGCTTCACCCGCTTGGACTTCTCCAGATTGTACCAATCCCTAAATCAATCCAAAAACCTAATGATAGTTTTTATTTATTTTAAATTATAACAGATTCAAGAAGAGAGAGACTTACACACTTGCATCCTCTCTCCCAAGAAGCTTCACAGGAGTACCAGATCGTGGAGATGTGATAGTGGTAGAGTCAAGATCATCTTGTCCCAGTATCCTCCCTGGCCACCACGAGCCGTTCCTTCTCCTCACCCACACAATCGATCCCACCGTCCAGTCCACCGCACCTGTCCCTGAGCTTCCCATCCTTCTCTCTCTCTAACTCTCTCTCTAACACTCAAGACCACACTTCCTCTATTCTATGTTCACTAACAGGCCTCAAAAGTCTACCATTCTCCAGAGAAAAAAAAACAGTTTCTTCTAATGTAACGATCTACCTGAAAAAATCAGCTCAGACGCCGTAACTGCAAGCGAATCGCGGCGGAAACAGAGAGGAAGGAATCCGGCGAGGAAGAAGCTTCGCTTCGCTTTTTGCATTCAGATTTGTAAAGTTGCTATAACCTTACGCTTTCTGAAAGTTAGGTTAAAAAAAAACCTTCTTCTCTGCGCTCTCCACCGTCTGTTTATTATAACCTTAATGTAAGTTGGTATCTCTCTCTGTCTTTCTTCTCTTTGAAACCTCCGCGACGTCTTGTACGATCTCTCTCTCTCTCTCCTCTCCGTGGTGACTCCGTCTCTCTTTCGCCTCTCTCTCTCTCCTCCGGATGGTGGTGATTGCTTGAATTAACACGCGCTACCGAAACGCGTGCTTTCTACGTAACCTAATTATAAGCCCATTGACCAATCCATGAGCTTCTTGTTCGTAAGCCCACAGTAAGAAGGCCCATTAAAATTTCAAAATCGACGCAGTAACGGTCACTTGCGTAGGGCTTCTCTTTCGACTGATGTGTGTATATATACACCGTTTCGGACGATTAGACATTCAGACCAGAAACTTCTCGTTTTTCAGCTGTCATTTTTTCCTCCCCAAAAATAAAAAATCACTATCCTCGGTCGCGATGGATTTCGACAGTCTTACAAGAAGAGATCTTCAGTTCTTCTGTAAGAAGAACAAGATCCCAGCCAATATGACCAATATCGCCATGGCCGATGCTCTCAAAGCTCTTGAGATTGTAAGTCTTTTGCTCATTTCAATATTCATTGGCAAAGCTAGTAACTTTAATTGCATCTTGACTCGTTCTTAGTTAAAAATGATATTGAGATCTGTATCTTGTAACTATCCAGAACTTGTCGTTTTTTGATAAATCTGGATGTTTGCTAGACTATCCGATTAGTGAGAGAGTTAGTGACGGAACATGAATCAGAACGTTTCTTTATCTAAGCAGTTTCAGATGATGAGTGATTGTTTCTATTGAGTCCACAGATTTACATTTATGTGTGAATGTTTAATAGGTTGAAGGTATTGAGGAGTTCATGAACCAATCTGAGTCCACACGTGACCTGTCTCCAACAAGCGTTGCCAAGAATCTGCCGAGCGCTGCAGGCACTGCAGCTAGAACAACTCGGAGGAAGACCAAAGATGAAACTCAACCATCAGAGCTTCTGACCCGTTCTTGCCTTGTGACTAGCAAGTCTCTAGCTGGAGAAATGGAGCAAGAAAACAGAAACGCGAACGTGGATCCAGCACTACCTCCAAGCCGTAGGAGAGCATCAGTTGCTATGAATCTGGAGGAGAGCAAAACACCAGCGGTGAGAAGCACGAGAAGGGGGGCTCAGGCAGCTGCGTCTGAGTCGGTTCAGAGGGTGTACAGCACGAGGAGATCTGTCAAGTTGCTAGAGGAGAGTATGGCTGACCTGAGTTTGAAGACTAGGGAGTCTCTCAATGTACCTTCAAAGAAGAACGAAGATGTTGCTGAAAGTGAAGAAGGTTTGCAAAAACATATCCATTTTTTTTAATTAGCAGTGTTAACTCTTGATCAGTATGTAATCAAGTTCATTTGCAATATGCAGGTTCCAAACTTGAGAAACCCCAAGGGAGTGAAGAAGCTATCTCAGTGAGAGATCTAAATGATTCGTGGGATGATTCCAAGAATGATCCAGATGTTGATGTTTTATATGGTGATCTTGGTGATATCACTTTCGTTGATGCAACAACCAGCAAGGAACAGATGAATGGAACAGGTATACATATACACAGAATCATATACCCATCAATATATTTTTTTTTTCTTGTTTGCATTTACTTCATTTTTATCTTCTTTGCAGAGTCCAACACCGTTCCAGCTCCAGAGAGTTCTGTCCTAGTTGAAGACCAAGAAACGTTGCAGGAGGATGGTTTTGTAGTTGTGGACCATCCTGCATCTACAACCGCAAACACTGTGATCTGCAGCAAAGAATCAGAGTCTGAAGAAATGAAGAATGGTTCTGAATCTGAATCAGAGGATGATGGTGTTGTTGCTGACTCAAACCAAGAGGCATTTGGGTTTAAGGTCTCTACTAGTGATAATGTGACTAAGGTAGACACTATTGTCCCAACAGTTCTGCTGGCTGAAGAATCAGAAGAAAGTTGCGAGTCTGATGAACTGATGGATGATGATGAATCAGAGGTGGCTATAGTTTCAGACAAGAAGACTCGGGCTTCCACACCTCAAGAATCAGACAGCGATGAATGGTCCGATTACGAGATAAGCGAGATAGATGAAAAGAGTTTGAGGTCTGTTGAGATGATAGATTCTTTTTCAGACGAGAAGTCTCCAGCTTCTTCCTCAGTTCTTGCTGGTAATGAGACAAAAACTCCAATGAAGTCTTCGTTTGAAACAGAATCAAACAAACCAGCTCTAAAGCTAAATCTTGTTGCAGACAACAAGGAGAAGGAGAATGTTGAGGAGGAGGAGATGGTTCTTGAGTCCAATGGAGAGAGAGAAGCAGAGGCCGAGACTAAGAAGAAGAAGAACACGATTGATGAAGAGAGCCTTAAAGACATAAGCATGAGGCAACTAACGAAGCTGGTGAAAGAACTTGCTATCAAGAGCAAGCAACAACACAAGAGCTTAGAGTAGTAGAGAAGAAGAAACTATTTTACCCTTTTTGAATATCATTTCCTTCCCTGGAAAAAAAAAACTTGTTGCTTCTTTTGTTTTCTTAGGTTGTCCCTGTGTTTTTCTTCTTCTGAGAACCTAAACAGAAATTTCATATCAATTCAATTTTATTTTGGTTTCGTTCGTAAGTTTTGTTCTCTACTAACTCTTGAATGAGCAAATCATTCATCTCAAAAGAAACAAATTCTAAAACCATAATTTATCAAGGTGAAGTTGATAGTCCGATAGGAGTTGTCCTAGATGCGCTGATCCAGTGGAGTAGATTAATCATCTCCTATTTGAATGTCCACCAGTTTTCCAGGTTTGGGCTTTATCGGATTATCCGTCTCTTCCGGGTTACTTCTCGAGTATATCTATATACCAAAACATGAATTTTCTGTTCTGAGAGAGAAAAGAGGTGGCTCCACAGAGACCACAAATCGACACCTTCCCTTGGATATGCTGGTTCATTTGGAAGACAAGGAACGACATGCTCTTTAACGGGAGAGTCGTATCCCCTTTGGATACCCTTCAACATGCAACCCTTGAGGCAGAATGTTGGAGGAAAGCTAATGAAAAGGAGGAAGAGATTGATGATCATGCAGATCTTCCACCTATAGAGGTCGAGATAGTGCCCCTTTGGACACCCTGAATTCCTACCTGTCAAATTGATGCATCATGGATCAATCATGGCAGTGTAAGTGGTTTAGGGTGGAGTCTTAAGGGCCAAATGGGCTTGGATCTTTTTGGATTAAGGGCTTGCAACAGGAACCTCTCAGCCCTACATGCTGAGATGGAAGGTTTAATTTGGGCAGCCACATGCATGAGAGAGATGAGGATAACCTCGATACGGTTCGAAACAGATTGCTCGGATCTAGTGGAGATGATTTTGAATCCGATGGAGTGGCCACGCTTTGCGACGGAGATTGAGATTCTCCAGAGGTTACATGCGGGTTTTGAGGATGTGAGTTTGTTCCACATTCCTCGGAGCAGGAATAGTCGAGCGGATGCGTTAGCAAAAGAAGCAAGGAAGAAAGGATATATCTTTTCCCATATAAATCAGACCAGGACAGACGGAGATGCTCTTCGGAGGATCGGCTCGTCTGCCACCACTTGATCTAATTAGATGGGCAGCGGACAAAAAAAAATTATCAAGGTGAAGAGTGATGTAATGCCGTAGCTCAAGATACTATACACAACATTGTAAAAAGATCACCCCATCAAAAACCACAATTTTGCAGAGTCTACACTTTCCATCAGAATATACAATGAAGTTCTTTTTTTTGTCAGTTGTCCATCTAAGTCTAGATCAAGTGGTGGTCAGACGAGCCGGTTCTCCGAAAAGCACCTCCACCTGACCGGGTCTGATCTATATGGGAAAAATGGCCTCTAATCCTTGTTTCCTTCGGTAATGCATCAATATACAATGAAGTTCAAATGTCATATCATGCAAATAGAAGCCTACTTGATACTAACATTAGCTTTCAGAATCAGAAGCAAAGCAATGACAAGATCAAAAAAAGAACTTCCAAGTCTTAAAGAGGTTTTGATTGGGTGACATAGCCATATCAGAAGCCAAAAAAGTATATAAATGGTGGAGAGACTAAGACACCATGAGCTTGATCTTCTACTTTTATTATGTCTATTTAGCTAGCCGGATATTTTCTTCTAGGTTTTCGTTGTTACAAGGATCTCAAGATTCGGCTTTGTTCACTCTTTGGAATTCAATTGTCACTCGGTTTTACAAAACTCAAACCGAATGAATTAAATTCATTTGTGCGAGTGTTTTTATATTCAGTTTATAGTTAATCATATGTTTAATTGTTTTTTTAAATTGTATTAGTTGATGATCTCGAATTTTAGATGTTGTTATATTAGATTCATTTTCATTTGATAATTATTTTATACAAAATTATCATTTTTCAAATGTGTTATGTTTATAAAATTTACCATTTAATATATTTGAACATTTATTCTAATAAAATACATATTTTGCATAGCTTTGAATATCTCAAAATATATACATTTAGCATTGTAAATATTATATATATATATATATATATATATAGCTCAACCAATCATAAATACTTTATATATATATATATTAGGATTTGAAGAAAATATCAAACACCAGTTCTCTTATCGATTTTGAACTTCTATTAATAGGTAGGCACACAAACAATGTCCTTGCAGATCTATTATGGTTCTCATCCATAGACAGATTGCAGCAACATAGGACTCCTTTGTCTGGAAGACATATATAGATGGAAACTATAACTCTTTCAATACCATTAACAACGAAATATCTCCCTTTGTTATAGGCACATTCTCCCGTCTTTATCAAATAAGCAGGAGAGCGACCATATAATCGGCATGGCATCGAGTGAAGCATGATGGGAACCTACCACACACACACATAAGAATACATATATGTGTATCACTTTCATTATCATAACTACGATACAAATGCATCTAATTATAAATACATTCTTGTGACGGATGGCTACTTCTCCTATCTTCTCAATAGTTACGTTAAGCTTTATAGGAGACACATACGTGCAACCTCTTAACCATGCCTCTCTCGGGAACAAGGAAGTGGTCTCCATATGCATTTGTGGTCATCGAGGGATAAAGAGAGATATGCTCAAACCGATTTTTTCGCAAAAAAAAAGGAAAGTCAAGTAACAAACTAATTAATGGTAAACCAACAAAACAATAAAACAAATTAAGTAAACTTACATAATCCAAGATGTTGATTTCTGGAGTTTCTTGAACCATTTCTCTAATATCTTGTGTTATGAACATGTTGAAGGACTCGGTCTGATGGCGGACTAGATCGTAGTCTTTAAAGTATGCTAATATAACTGACGAAACAACCTTCTCGGCATCTACATCATAAAACAACCCATATTCAGACCATATATACCTATTTGAAGATCATATATACCTGGAAAAATGTCTATTACTACTCGAAACCTCTGGAAATTGGTATTTGATGAATATGTTGAATATTTAATTTGAAAGAATCACAAAACAAAAGCTTCAATCAACACAAGATATTCAGAGAATGAGAACTAATCAAAACACAAGCTAATTAACAAAACGTTCTGACAAGGTTATTAACACAAGAAAGATGCAAACAGAAAAAGAGGGATACCGATGAATGCCAAGATCTAATTAGGAATGTTGCGATGTCAAAATAGCAAGAGAAACAATCGAAATAAAATTGTCAGATCTAACTAGCTAGGGATTTTGTGATGTCATTTATGGTTTGATGAATCTCTTGAATAATTGATTTTGAACTAATTTCGCGCAAGAACAAGCTTTTAAAGAACCAAGGAACCATAAAAAAAAGCTAGAAAGGATGTAAACCAAAGGATATGATTAAAAACCTAAGCAGTCTTCGATTACATGAGAGAGAGAGAGAGAGAGAGAGAGAGAGAGAGAGAGAGAGAGAGAGAGAGAGAGAGAGAGAGAGAGAGAGAGAGAGAGAGAGAGAGAGAGAGATTCGACTTGATTTTCTCTCTCGATATTTTATCTTGGTTTAAAAATATTTAAACCACTATGACTGATATAAAATATTATATATTTCTTGACTAGTGATTTTTACTTTTTCTTTTTTTTTTTAGCTCAAAAAAGTTTTTTTTTTACTTTTTAATATTTTTTAGAGATATGATATTTTACTAAACATATAAATATAACTGAAATTTGATTACAAAAAGAGGGATGTACTGAAATACTTTAAATTAAGAAAAAATAATAATTCAATTTTAACATAATTAAGAAAACAAATAAAAATTAAAAATCAACTTAAAAGAATAAAAGTAACTCAATATACCAAAAAAATATTTGAATTATAAAAAATATATTATTTAAAAATCAAATATCTAATTAAGATGGCAACATAATGATACTTAGTATAATTTTATTTATTTATCATACATATAAATTATAAATAACCTGATACGCATAAACAAACAAAAGAAAATATTTAATAATTCTTATAATTTAATTATTTCATAAATGTTTATATCCATAAATGAGCATGTAAAAATCACGTAGTCTTAAAAATATTTAGATTGGCCTTTCTTTCACTATTTTTTATTAATTTTTTTATTAATTTTCTTTTTTTAGGAAAAAAACATTTTTGAGAAAAAATGTTTTAGCCAAACATGCATATATATATATATATTACCATTTAAAAATATTCTTGTTTTAATATTATATACAGCACAACCAATCATGAATACTTAATAAATTAAATTGGTCTAATTACAACAAGTTTAAGTTGGCCAAGTGATTTTATATTCTTGGATGTTTCTTCTAGCACATTTGGCCAACTCATCTATACATCTATTATACAATCTCTGTATTTTATGAAAAGTACACATCTAATTTCTTGCAAGAGATGATATGTCTTGTACTATGATGGGTAGCTCAGGTGCATAATTCTCCTGTTTCACTCCTGGTTGAGTGAAGTGGTTCAGCTGCTTTACCAGCTGCTGATTATCGCTCAGAAACGCTATATTGTTGTATGAGAAAGAAGCCTTTTATTTGCTGAACAGCCATGAGAGTGGCCAAGCCTTCTGCCTGCAGAGCAGTCTCTGTTGCCTTCATTGCTCAGCTTACTTGAACTATTAGAGTGCTTTCTTCTCGATACAAGGCCCACCCTATTCCAGCTATCTCTGTTTGTTTTGTCCAAGACGCGTCTGTTAAGCAATAGTATTCTGCTTCAACAGGAATAAAGTTTTGTAGCGTGAGCGCTTGGATGTTTTGAGAATGTGATTCCTCTTCTTTCAATTTATTTGCTTCATTCCACAAATGATAGTCAGCTATAGCAAGCTTGATTATGTGAAAAATTTGTTCTCTTTTGTTCTCATAGACCAATCTATTCCTTGCTTTCCAAATTCTCCATCGCAAAAACAGAGCAATGAGCTCTTGTGAGTCCTTTTTTGCTCCTTCTATCATTTTTGTCATTCTTCTAAGTAACGTTGTATTGCTCCGATGCTCCTTGTTGAATCTAGTAGGTGCTAGAGACCATACTTCCTTGGATATTCGACATTCAAACAGCAAATGGTTTAAGGTTTCTGTACCTTCTCCTCAGAGATTACAATCCGTATTAGACGTATTCCTCTTCTTTTTAGATTATCAGCCACTGCTACAGCATTATGTGCAACTCTCCAGCAGAATGCTTTATGTTTTGGTGGTATACTAAAGAGATCATATTGAAGTAGATACTTGCTTGAGTTCTTCTGGTATTGCTGTTTGATTGTGCTCGTCCTGAAGATGAGCTTGCGGTATTCGTCTCTGTAGATGATAACTGACTAAACTTTGAAGTATACTGCCCACTTTTATCATATCGCCAAACTAGGATATCATCTTTTTATCTGTGACACTTGGTCTAATCTGTAGGATCCTTTGCACATCAGGCTGATCCATTAGCTCATTCATTTTTTCTTTATCCCATTGTGTTGTTCCTTTTCTGAACAGATCCTTAACTTTTAGATCTGGATTTGACACTTGACCTACACCAAGACCATGAGCAGGAGCTGGGGATCATATGGAATCCATTTATCTTTTAGACATTTGTAGATGGACCATTGCCAACTCTCCATTGAATCCCCTTCTCTATGAGTTCTTGTGTTTGAATCAAATTTCTCCAAGCATAGCTTGATCATTGATAGGTTTTAGCTTGCAAAAACTTCTGTAGTATTTAGCTTCGAAACCTCTAGCCACCCAAGAGCTTAGGTTCTTGATAAATCTCCAGGCTTGTTTTGCCAGTAAAGCCTTGTAAAAAATGTAAAACGCCTCTAAAAATTATATTTCGAAAAGGAAAGAGTTACTTTGGGGACATTAAACATAATTTTATATTTGTCTCACTTATGAGATGTTCGGCTCAGCTTAATAAAATATGTTCGATGTAAAAGAAAGAAAAAAAACAAGATCCACTGAATAAATTAATCCTAAGAAATAGTTTATGAATCAGCCATGTCGTCTTGAATCTCGTTAGGAGCAACAAGTCCAGGAACCAAAAGCATCTTTTGTATATCTCTCTCAATTTGAGCTGCAGCTTCTTCAGCATATAGATCTTTGTTATCCTGAAAAACAAAAAACAAATCCATTCAAAATACAGTTTGAACGAAATGTACTGTTTATTGGAGAGAAACCAAATGTTTGTAGTTAAAACTATTATAATACCTGAGCAGAAAACTCTTTGGATTGTACAAGGAAGTCTCGTATGTTCTCTTTAAATCTCGCAATGTCACTTCTCGACTCGTAAAGTCCATTCACAAATTGCGTCACCTGTTTGTTTGTAATGTCAAAAGATTAAGTTGGCAATGAAAGAGCAAATCCTTTGGTTAATGTTAGTTAAATTACCTCAGATGTAGTCATATTTGGGAATGATGAGCTTAGAAGCTTGATGGTGTATTCAAGAACAAAGGCAGCATTGTTTGGGTATTGCTGAAGTACTGTTGAAGCATCCCACAGAGGTTCCGTCAAAGATTTGCTCTCAACCTGAAATGTTTTTAAAACATGAACCTTCCTTAAGAAAACTGCAGAAACTAGCAAATGGTGGATTGTGCGTGTATATGTATTAATATTACCAGGGAAAATAGATGTTGTAGCACCAACACATGAAGCTTGAACCCAGGCTTGTGGAAGGTATCGGTCAAGACGGCGAATATTTCTTGCTCAATTTGCATAAAGTACGTCCGGTAGAATTGGTTAGAGAAGTCAGACTTCTGTTACAATTAGAGATAGGAACATGTTACAGATCACGCACTTAAATGGCACAAACCAATGGAGGATTAGAAGTGAAACATGGAAATTTCGAAACCTGAAACTTTTTCAGCAGCTCCAGCAAGAGATTCAGCCCTGTTTCAGCGATGTTTCTTTCGGTATGCCTAAACGCCCAGATAACTGAATCCATCACTAGCTTCAGTTGCTGATGAGAGGCACAAAAAAGGGAAAAGCTCAGGGATACCATTAAACCAAATTAGTCTAGAAAGTGCTAATAACTCTCTTAAGACCAGGTGAAGAAAACTAAATGCAAGACCATAATAAACACCAACCTCACTTGACAACTGTACCAAGGCAGGGAAACAATAAGTCGCAATAGCACGAAGTAACGAGAAAAACTTGAGGCGGTGCTCTGGATAATCTTCAAAGTTCTTAGTGATCATCTGCATACAAAAAAAAAGTTGAGCAAACGAATCAGCCCTCACTAACTAGTTCCTTGTATTCATAACTACCGGGTAAAGGTTGAGAATGAAACAAAAGACAAGTTTTCCTTTTCATGGACCATAGAATTTGTTACCTCCAAAGTGCACTGGAAAACAGCTTCAAAAATGCGAGGCACTTCATCTTGCATATTAACCTTGTACCTAAAACAAACACATTTCCATGTTAAGACTTCTCTTTTGATAAGGCATGCATCAACAGGGACAAAAGACATACTTGTTTATTATTGTTGCGAAGAGTGATAAAACTTCGGACTCCCTTGCATCGGGAACATTTCTTGCATAGTCACCAAGAACTGGATCCATCATCGGTGGAACAAACTGTTTGCCAATGTGTGGCTGGTATTCAGCTTTGTCTAGAAAAGTTTCTATCAACTTAAGGATTTCTCTCTTAACAGATCTGTTCCATGAAGCATAAAAGATGTATATATATCATTCAAGTTTGTAAATATAATAAAGGGCGTCAAGATCTGTGATTTTTTTTTTTAATTTGGTGCAGAAAGCCATCATACCTTAGAAGTTTAACAACAGATGTCCTCGAAGCATACGGGCCACCTTCAGCAATGTTGCTTGACACGAGTTCACTGTACATTCTGGTGCACAAGAGGAAGAATAAAGCCGATGCTTACTAAATAGGGAGATAAAAAGTATGTAAACATATAAAGAAGTATAGAAAAGTTACCTATAAACATTCAGCATATCCAAAAAGATCAACGAGATTTGAGATAAGAAATATGTTCCTAGTGAAGTTGCAACTCTCGTATTTGTCTGCATACAAATATAAGTAAAAAAAGGGTCCAACTAACTCTAGAAGATGAATAAAAAGCGTATACCAACGTAATATGATGTCAGACCTGGAGGATACTAAGCACAGTACGTATCATATCTGGGTCTTTGAGGATATCTGCATTCTGACGTGCTTGGCCTATAATTTCTGTCCATTTCTACATTGAAGAAGGAAAAAAAAAACTTTAGAAGCCATGGAAACAGAAGCTTAACAGTGCCTTTTTGCTTAATAACAGACCTGATTCGGGAGATCCATCAACCTCTGTATATATTCACTCCTCTTCTGAGGATCTGTTTCTGACAGGATCATACTACCGACCTAGAGAGAGAGAGAGAGAGAGAGAGAGAGAGAGAGAGAGAGAGAGAGAGAGAGAGACAGAGTGAGATCACGGTAAGAAATAGCTTCCCATCTCCATAAACGAAACACGACCAAAAACACGTACAGATTCATAAAAAGTGTGAATCTGATGAGGCTCAAGATCTCCAACAATAGTAACAAGGCCTGACAGAAGTTCAGATACAAATGGCTCCTTCTCTCCAACCTAAAAGAAAAAACAAAGATGACCCCATTTTAGATGATAAAGTAAAGGGTTGAAATGTGCATTAAATGAACCAGTACATACCTGAAGAATAACGAATTTGCGCCTGCATTTTTGAACAATTTTCAAGAATGTATCACACGCCATGTCCTGAAAGGACAAGGTAGGATATTAGCTTGAGCAGAAAACCAGACCGCATGGAAAGCAACAATAACTTCTATGAACGTTGAAATGTAATAATTGTTGGTACATGAATGGTTATGAAATCAATTTTTTCAATCGGTCCTACTTCATTATGAAGGATTCAGCCAAGAAACTGTAACTTCAGCACGAATTCTAAAGTGTAACTTTAAAACGAGAAGAAGTACCTGAACACCAGGATGTGTCTCATGCATGAATTCAAACAGCTTATGAACAACTGTTTTCAGAAACTTCCAGTGAGCCCTTAAGAACCTCGAGTACTGTCCAACAACATACCTAAAACGAATGTACAAGAAGACAAAGATCAAATGAACAAGTTCAAGTTTTAGGATGATATCATGCTACCAAGGAACATGTGATCCATTTATAGTAAATAATCTCACACTAAGTAAGTATCAAGCAGGTTTCCATATTAGCATTTATAATGTACAAACAAACTCACATGATGTTGCTTGCAATAACAGCTTTATTGTCTTTTCCCTTGATGATTTCACATAAACTTAACAAATCACGAATAACCATCACCAGAAATCTGTTTTCCTGAAATAAAGACACGACAATGAGAGCACTAGTAACATTAGAAAGATGCTACCAAATAGCTAGAGCCAAAAAAATGCATTTGTTACTGCATTACAAACAAAATTCTCAAATGTTGTTCGTTGGAGATGCAAGTAAACAACAATGAAAGCGGAGATCTTACCTGGTCAACATCCATGGAACCAGAAATAGATCCAATAGCCCAGCATAAAGTGTTCAGATTGTTCCATGTCCATTCCTCCCCACTCAACTGTTTGCTTAGCTTACTCAACATCTTCGCAGGAACAACAAAAGGTTGACGTCAATACAACAGGGTCAGCCAAGCCTCCAAATAATTCACAAAATAAGGACAACCTGACATCTCTAGTAATATGTACCTGTCTTTCAGTATCTTCATGACCAAGGTGCGAGAGGTAGATTAATGTCTCCCGCATTATCTGCAACAGTGTAAATATATGAAATGAGAATACCGTATGATTGAAACCTAGAGTAGAGCCAATATAATAAAATACTATATAGAACTTCTTCCCAATATAGCATCATAAGTGTGATTCGAGTAAGGATATAATTTGTTTAATAATTATGTACAAATTCATGCCTCCTGTGAGGATCTAGTATATCTTATGTAACAGAAGATACCTTATATTGGACAAGAACATCATTATCCTTCATAGTTTCACGGACTATATTCCCATTTTCATCTTCAACAATTATCACTTCTTCAGGCTTAGCCATACGACTAATCATGAGCCCCCTTAATTTTGACAATGGATCAGCATAAAGTTTTTGTCGCTCTGTGACTTCCGGTTTGATGCTACCAGCCGTACGCGGAAGGCAAGCCATCTAACAATAGGCAAATCAAGACAAAACGTAAGTAGCACAATATACAACCCTAATCTCCATCTTATGCAAGAATCTAGAGAAGCCATACTTGCAATCCAAACAGACTTGGAGTTAGACCAGGGTGGCCGACATGATGATGCAACGTAAATAACTCCGAAACTAGTGAATTCCAATAGTCCAAACAAACCTGTTCACTCATAAGCAAGCAAAAACTATCAATTTCCAAAGCATTTACAAATAACATGAGATAATTCTTCTAATAGTATTATTAGTAAACATCAAAAAGTATAAAGATGATTCACATTACCTTGAATACTTCAGTGTCATCAACATATGAAATGTTAATGAGATATCCGAGACCAACAAGTAGTAAAGAAACAATCTCGGGTGCAGATTCTAGGACTTTTATATGTGACTGCAAGCGAAGGACAGAGAGCAATATTACTATTTTTGAAATGCATATAAATATATGAAAGAACAAAGACTAGAATAAATAAATGCAAACCCTCATCCCTCGTTTACAACATAAAGCCTAAAATTCAAGGAAACCCCCACATAACACATCTTACTCCACAAGGAAAGAAAATTACCTTGAAAAATGAAGTGAAAAACAGTGCCAAGTTCTGGATAAAAGCCTAGAGGTAAAAACAAATATACAGTCAATATCTCGAAGTGTTACAGTAAGATATGGGATGGTCGGAACCTAATGTTAGTAAAAGACTTGCCTGTTCCTCGTCACTTCCATTTGAATATGCCTCTGGGATATTGATATCTAAAGGAAGCATTGCCTGCAGACATGAAAACAAAAGTAAGCCAATGTAACTTAAAAAGTTAAGATAATAAGGTAAATACCATAAACGACCAGATAGAGTACATAATCAGCTTAAACTGAAAGTCTTGAAACATCAATGAACATAACCAACAAAAAAAGAGAAGCAGCATTACCTGCAACTGTCCCATGAAAATGCTGTACATCTTGACATATTGCCCATTGTAGAAGTCCCCACAATCAAGAGCTGCAACCTGCCAGATAACACACAAGCCATTAGACGGTGACAGTGAAATAGTGACACCAAAAATACCCGGACTATAAACCAGCATACCTCTGACAGACATTGAAGAGCGAGATTCCTATATGCTGGCTCAGGGAAGAATTTAAGGAGGGTCTCCAGCTGCGAAGACGAGAACAGTAGTAAGGATATCGCAAATGTGAGACTTGTTAACCTCTCTAAGTCCACTTATATTACAAATATATTACCAAGGGTGACTCGAATATATAGCCAAGCGGAATCCAAGAAAGATAGGCATGCAATGCAGAGAGCGTAGCACGTATAAGCTCTGGTCTTTTGGAAGCTGAGAGAACATATAGGCACAACTCATGAATGAGTAGAAACTCGCTGCACATTACAAAACAGAATAAGTCAGTAGAGTATCATCAGTTGAACATTTATGGCAAGATTTTGAACACAGTGTGCTCTTGATCATTCTTTAATTCTAATAAATTAAACTACCAGAAAAGTCTAACTTGCCTGTTTAGGGACTCTTTCAGCTCCTTAATCTTCTGCTGAGTCATCTCTCCTCTTGAGAAATCAAAGACCTCTTCGCTCAGGAGCTAACGAAAACAAGGAATGTTATTTAAAAACTACATCATGGAACTTAATGCAAAAGTAGTTAGACAAGACTTACCTTCAAAATAGCCATGCAATTCTCACAGATAGTCTCGCTAGTTTTAGCAGCTTTAACTAAATCAGGAATAAAGCTCCTCCACTTCCCAGGCCACTCATGTTTCACGATCTGTATTAAGCACACCACAAATAAACAGATAGTAAACACACAAGAAGGACTCAAATCAAAAAAAAAAAAAGGAGGGATCACTCTTATCAGCATGAAACCCTGAAGACATATATATACCTGAACGAGAATGACATTTAACTTGTTGACATAAAGCCTTTCCGATCTGAAAGATCCTTCATCCCCTGAGAGCTACACGATAAGAAAGTCCGATGTCAAAACGTTGCATCTTAGTTCTAACTAAACAACCTCTAAACTAATATATTATACCTGGACGATGACTTCAGAGATGTAATTCTTCATTCCATCACGTTGTTCAACGGGTAAGGCATTCCACCTGTATTTGATAACACCTTCTAGCACCTGAAAAGTGGAATCCATAACATCTCTCTTTTTTTTTTGTTCCCTCTCTCTATAGCAAAACCTTATTTGGAAGGTGAATAAGCAAGCAAAAACTCACCTGAAGAGCAAAGTACTTGGTATGTGTACTCTTGGTGCTTTGTAAAATGTGAACCACTTGAAGCCAGGTGTCAGGGTTGGCTTTCAATTCCCGCAGGATATTATCCGCAGCAGCTCTCTGAAACAAACAAACAAACAATGTTTTCATCATTTAAAATCAACACACAGATCCAATTCCAAAACCCTATAAATCGAAGAGGCGAACGCCCTAATCGAATTAAGCAATCAGCAGATTAAGAAAACAAGACGAAGGATTGATTCGTTTATTGTTCATCGATTAGGAACCATAGGCCAATGGACTTACTTCATCTTTAGATCCTGTTGAGTAGAAGGCCCCAACGGTGGCGTCGAGCAAAGCGACGTCGATAGGCTGACTCAAGTCCAGTAACTTCTCGGCAGCCATCGCGCGGGAGGGAAGTTGAGAATCAACGAAGGTCGACGAAGAGAGACGGAGACACGGAGAAGAAGTTTTGTATAGAGAGCGAGGTGTTTTGCAGAGGGTTAAGGGAGAGGCGGTTTATATATGTTATCGAGAGAGGTTTATGAAGAAGAAGGAAGCCTGAGATTGACGCAGGGAGGGAGAGGAAAAAAAGGAAGGAAGGACTTCTAGAGTTCTTATTATGTTGACCGTCCAAGGGTTTTGACCCTTGTTCTAAAACTCGGACGCGGAGGCGATTATACGGGCGAGTAAACGTGATGCGGGTGGGTAACGTTGCGAGTTGAGCCACTTCGGTTGCATAAAACGGTGACCCGAGTAAAGAGCGTTGACTCCAAAACGCGGCCGCATAATCGACGAAATCGGTTGGTCCACAAAATCGTTGATTCTACAGTAGATTGGAATCTTCTCAATTGAATAGAAAGACAGAGCTAAAAGAGCGATTACAGACTGATACAAAGACCTTTTTTTCTTGTCCGGTAATTAGCTTTGTGTGTCATGAACACAAGAAAAAGATTCAGTCAAAAAAATTTACAGTCAAATAGATCGAAGAAGAAGAAAGTGACTCAGATCCTAAAGTTAATAAGTTATAGTGGAAGCATTGTATCACTGCTTTGATAACACGTGACAACTAAATCATATAATTTAGGATATTGCTCCCTACAAAACTTTTACTACCTGTATTTTACCCAACATTTTTTGCAGATGTTTTCCACCAATTTTTTTTGGTTTCTTGTAACTTGTAATTGGATTTTTTTTATATTAGATGTGATATAAAAGAAGTATAGTTATACTTTGTGATCTAATTTAGTATGTATTTAAAATTTTGTAAATCCTAGTACAAATGATGTTTATAATTAAATATGTATTATACATAAATATCTTGTATTACAGATATAAATAGGATATCATACATAAATATTTTGTATTATAGATATAAATATGATATTATACATATAAAAGTACCAAAAATTCCTCCCCGCGTATTCCCCGATTTTTTTCCGATTTTTTAATAAATCGCTAGGCCCGGATGCGCCGCACGCGTAACGCCTAGCGAGTTTCCGGTCAACGGTTTTGACTAGTTTTTTCTTTTGTATTATTGTAGCGCAGATACGCCATTTAAAACGATATACTTGGAATTAAATATAATGAAAGGTTATGTAATATTTTATGTCAATACATGGGAATGGAATAAAAGGAAAGGCTTATATAATTAAATTGAATAACCATTGGCAATACACTGTTTCTATACAAAAAGATTATTTAACTATTTTAAATATTTTTATAATATATAGATGAGTTATAATATTAAAAATTATGCTAAATGGTATATTTTGTTACTATCTGTGTATTGGTCAAAGTTTATGGTTTTGACTGCATTTCACATTTAGAGTGAATAATCAAGAAGAAAAATTAATTACTTAAAAAATACTTTTATTTACCTCGAAATTTTATTAATGAGGTAAAAACTATTTTCCTCTTATTTTTTCTTCTAGATACTGTTAAAAGAAAGTGACAATACACAAAACAAATGTATTCTAATTCAAACAAGAGCAAATATTTACTCCACTCCCTCTCCTCCCTTTTTTCTTTTTCTTTTCTCATTTACTACAAAATTTTCAAGATAACCTATATTAAAAAAAATACAGGTTATAAAGTTTGGAAATTGCAAACTCATTAACACAAAAAATCATAATTTACTAACTAACCAAAATTACTTTTCTCTTCTTTTTTCCTTCCTATCTCCCTCTATCTTCACTACAAAACTAGTCTTTTTTATATAAAAAAGTTCATGAAAAATAATTCATTGGTTAATTATGTCAATATTGGTGATAAATAATGTTACAGTTTAGTATTATTTTAACCAAAGCATCAGGATCTGAGCCATAATAGCCCACTTTCCCCACAAATTATGGGCCACAAAATATCAATCAAGGCGAAGCATGTAAAGCACACAAAGCCCAACAAATCGAAACGGTGCGTTTTGGATAATGTCTATTGTATCTGTCCCTTGTTGTTTGGAGTTCGAAGACGAACGTCGAAATCGAATATCCAGGCGAATCCGAGTGAGAGAGGTGAAGAGGAAAAAAAGCGATGGCTTTGACGGTGGCGAAGAGTGCGTTAGAGACGATTAGAGAGAAAGGTCTCGGCGGTTTCCTCAGGATGATCCGTGAAGAAGGCTTCCTGTAAGTTCTTCTCAGCTTATTTCATTTTTTGCGATCTCGTGGATTTGATTAGATTCCGTAAATCTTAGCAATTAGCAAGAGTTTTTTTAGGGTTTTGCAAGACAATCTGTCCATGTTCTAATTGGTTCCTTTGAATTGTTGTTTCCCTGATTGCAGGAGATGCCTACCAGATGGGAACCTCTTGTAAGTATATCTATCTCTGATATTCACTGCTTATTGTTTCACTTCTCTAGAGATTATATATAATATATATATATATATAATTCAATTGATTGTTCAAGAATCCTTTGTAAGTCAAGCTCGTTGTCATTTTCTTATATATGTGCACCAATTACTTCATAGATGATCACAATAGGGTTGAAAGATAGTGTATTTTAGTTTAAGTTGAATATGTTTGTTCTAATAGGCTCTAGATAATTGGGTAATTTGGCTGGCATTTACATCAACGTTGCTTAAAGGTCATTTCTTCATGCTTGCTATAAGCATATGGAGCTGGATCTAACGTTTTTAGATTATTATTTAATACAGTGTTGTGTATATAAACGTGAGACTTTGCAAAATATACTCTTTTCGAGTATTTGCAAAGTGGTGTCATTTGTTCTGCCGTTACTGATAACTACGATTATATACTACTTTGATTTTGCTTAGCATCATGACATCCATCTTTTGTTCGTTTGCTGGTTCCCATTTTTAGTGTGTATCACATAATATACTTGAATATTTGTGTTTTGTTTCCACCTTGTTTAATATTTGACCTTGCTGTTGAGTCATAGTTTCTGACCGATATAATTTTTTGGTGTCTCTTGTTTGATCATTCAAGGCAAACTAAAATACACAACATAGGAGCAACACTTGTTGGTGTCGACAAGTTCGGTAACAAATACTACCAGAAGCTGGGTGATACTCAATACGGTACGTGATTTTTTTTCTTCTAATAACTTGATGTAGCCATGCTTTCTAAGCCATAGTTTTGCTAAAAATACTGACGCCACTGTAGTATTCATGATACCAAACATCGCTCTTCCAATAAACTAGTTGACTTCAGATGTCTTCTCTACTCTGAATTGTAGCATTTGGTTTAACCATATAACTTTTTTTTATCCAACCAGCATCTGTTAGTTCCTAGATCACACCGTAATCCGATGACTCAATGAAGTCGGAGTAAGATAAGTTGAGCCTTTTAACCTAGTTCAGCAGAGATTTGTATAGCCTTGTTTAGGAAATGACTAAGTTGTTATCGAAGCAAAATCAAATCCAGTCCATAACTCCATATGATAGTTTTAAGGATATATGTGGTGAACGTCTCCCTTAAAAGATCTTTTTATCTGTTGAAGACATAATGGGGAAACTATAAATGTGTATATAAAGGGTGTTTAGCTAATTTGATTTTACATTGTAACATTGAGTCTCTTGCTAACAGGTAGACACAGATGGGTAGAGTACGCATCCAAGGATCGTTACAACGCATCGCAAGTACCAGCCGAGTGGCACGGATGGCTTCATTTCATCACTGATCACACTGGAGATGAGGTATTACTAAAGCCTATTCCAAATCCGCTTCAGGGTTTGTTGATATGAGTTGTTGAAAGAAAATCCAATAATGTCTCTCCCCCTTTCTTTCTCTGTTTGAAGCTGTTGAGTCAGAAACCAAAAAGGTATGGGATTGAGCATAAGGAGAACTTCTCTGGAGAAGGTGATGCATACATTTACCATTCCAAAGGACATACCTTGAACCCGGGGCAAAAGAACTGGACTAGGTACCAACCATGGGTACCCACCAAGATCAAGTAAGAATGTGAGAGCTCTTGTTTACGCTCTTTGAGAATCTCTCTTGAGTTATTTGTTGTTTGTTTCTGTCTCTTTGAATAAAAAGCAAAATCTTTTGGATCTAAAGTTGAACAATTGGGTTTATGGAATTGTGTAATTGATAATGTTTCATCTCATTTTGGTTACTTGAGCTTTCCTTCACCTCGAGAGAGAGGAGTGTGGAGGACTATAAATAACAATATTATCTTGAAAAATAGCTTTATCAATTGTAATTTTTATGAAACGAACTTGTAGATTTGTATAGTAATCTATGTAAATTACAGAAATAAATTATGCAAAAATGAGAGCAACAGAAGTAAATTACAATGACCCCTCCCTAGTGGTACAAACATGAGAATATGCTCATGAAAACAAAGAAAAAAATATAGAATTTATGGCTGAAAACAAAGAAAAAATATCTTTCATGAAGATATTAAAACAAGCGAGATATTTTTTTCTCATAAACGGGATATTCTAGCTGTTGGCATTACAAAAGAAAAAGCACATAAAACATGTTTTATAAGAAAATTAATTAATCAGGTTAAGACATAAGACAAAAAAATAATTATATAATTACAACAGAAAACAACGTTTAAAAGGAAACTAATCCGCTGAGACCAAACAGTGATCCTCCTCCTAATTTGAAATGTCCGTTGACAGTTGTTATAACACTGGGGCAATAAAATGGTCGTCTTCTCTCTTCCTCACAATTCTCACCACTTCAAATACAAACCTCGTTGAGCTCAAAATTAGACAAATTCAACTGTACAAACACAGAGAGAGCGAGATCTTCTATATCTCCTTCTCCTTGAACAAGCCTCACTCACGAACCTCGTGATCACCGTGAACAAGCTGCCGCAGCAGCCATGGTGTTTGATTCCGAGAAGCAATCGATCGTTTCTCTTGGACAGGTTTTCGTGCTTCGTTTTATATTCTCTCTCCACTTTTCTCCGTTCACCGTCAAAAATTGTGTGTTTGAGTTTTGTTTGTTAAGAAGTTTAGAGAGTTGTGAATGCAAATATTTAGGTTAGAGTTTGAATTTTTCTTCCTTCTTAGGGTTGGAAAATTAGTTTGAATCTCCATGTAAATATGTGCAACAACTTGCCTAAACTGTGATTTCAAATTTGTAAGCATGAGATTAGACCTTAGCTTTCTTGATTTTTGAATAATGAATATTACCAATCACGTATCTGAATTTTTTTGTTCCTGTGTAGGTTGGTGATTCATCTTCAGGTGGGATTAGCTCGGTCAAAGAACCTCTGATTAAGGAGAAACACCACAGCCAGAAGACTACTCTGTTCTTGCAGCCATTCCCTCGTGAGTTCTTTTTTTTCTTCTGTCGTTTTCCTTTGGTAGGTCGTCATTAAACACCACCAACTGTGGGCCCAGCAAAACTGTGGTTGCTATTCACAGTTTATTTCCAATGTTTCTGCTGAAAAAAGCAAGTGTTTGGTTTGCACATGAAAGCATTACTAAGAAGGTGTCATTTATTGCACAGGTTTCTCTTTCCAGCTCTTGGAGCTTTGCTTTTTGGTTACGAGATTGGTGCTACTTCTTGTGCAATCATTTCTATTAAGGTAATGATTCCCTTAACTTCACACCTGTATCTGCAGTGCCATTCTGTACCCTTGAATTTTTACTGTTTTATGTATATGTTTAATTGGTCTAAGCCGTTCACAGTTCTGTTAATTACTCTGTTTTTTTTTTCTTCATGTACAGTCTCCTACGCTAAGTGGGATATCATGGTACAACTTGTCTCCAGTGGATGTCGGTATAATAGTGAGTTTTGACCTTTCTTGGTTCTTCCACATGTTTGGCTGTTGCATTAAATTTTTTGTTATTGTTTCCTCCCTATAGGAGCTGCGGGTCCAAATACATTTGCTTACAATGTTATTAAACGTTTCTGCAGACTAGTGGCTCCTTGTACGGTGCCTTAATTGGATCCATTGTGGCATTTACTATTGCTGACACAATAGGTTTGGTTTCTTAAGATATTTTTTAATCTTGTTACATAGTAGCCAGCATCTCTATCTGATTTTATCCAAAAAAAAAACATCTCTATCTGAAAGAAATTGAATTGTTGGATTGATTTGTTTCAAGGAAGAAGAAAGGAGCTGATCTTGGCTGCATTTTGTTATCTAGTTGGAGCCATTGTGACTTCACTAGCACCTGTCTTCTCCGTCCTGATAATTGGACGCCTTATGTATGGCATTGGGATTGGACTGGTAAGAGAGATAGAATCAGATTAAGATTTTTTTTTCTATGAAACCCATGCAACTTTTGGAGTACACTTCTTAAAATTGAAAGCTGATATGTTCTCTCATGTATTGTAGACAATGCACGCAGCTCCAATGTACATTGCGGAGACTTCACCAAGTCAGATACGTGGAAGGATGATATCACTAAAAGAGTTCTCAACCGTCATTGGTATGGTTGTAAGTTCTCAAAAGGCTCTACAGATATCAGAAATTTATTGCTCAGTTTTGAAGTTACACATAACTGACACGTATAAATTTTTGAAGGGAGGCTATGGGATCGGTAGCCTCTGGGTCACTGTTATATCTGGTTGGCGTTACATGTACGCAACGATCATCCCTGTGCCAGTTATCATGGGAATTGGAATGTGCTGTCTACCAGCATCCCCTAGGTGGCTTTTACTTCGCTCTCTTCAGGGAAAAGGGAATGTGGAGAGCCTTCAACAGGCTGCGATCAGGTCTCTTCGCCGGCTTAGAGGGTCTGTTGTGGTTGACTCAGCTGTTGAACAGGTGGACGAGATCTTGGCTGAGCTTTCCTCTGTGGGTGAGGGTAAAGAAGCTACACTTGGTGAAATATTTCAAGGCAAGTGCTTGAAAGCTCTCACTATAGCTGGTGGTTTGGTCTTGTTACAACAGGTTGGTGCAGTCAGTTTCATCAAATGTCCTTTAGGAGAAAGAAAAAATAGCTAAATATATATATTTTATGAAATGGTTACAGATAACTGGGCAACCAAGTGTACTTTACTATGCACCATCAATACTACAGGTTATCTTTTCATCTCTAGTAATATATGTTCTGTTTTCATTTCTGAACAAGATAACTTATGTCTTTGTACCACTAACATTACATGTTACTAGACTGCTGGCTTTTCTGCTGCAACTGATGCAACTCGGATCTCAATTCTACTCGGTCTATTGAAGGTATTTGTTTTCTTCCATCTATTTTTAGATATCAGATCCTGTTAGCTATGAAATGTTGAGGATTAGTATGCTTTTAAGTGCTCTGGTGCTAATGTTAGACGTTGTAAGTATATGAAATGCTTAGCACATTTTTAAAACGGTCTTGTATGTTTCCTTTAGAAGACTTTGATGTAGTACTTTAATGTTTGCAGTTGGTTATGACTGGAGTTGCTGTTATAGTGATTGACAAACTTGGAAGAAGGCCTTTACTTTTTGGTGGTGTTAGTGGCATGGTTTGTCCTCTGGCATCTTCACTCTTTCTTTTTTTTTGTCTTATGTACATGAGATAGAAAACCTAATTGATTCAGAAATTTAGCTTATTGTGTATTTTTAATTGTGTAACAGGTGGTCTCTTTGTTCCTCCTGGGGTCATACTACATCTTTTACAACACTGTACCAGCTGTTGCTGTGGTTGCATTGCTACTATATGTGGGCTGCTATCAGGTTAATTTTTTTCACAGATTTTCTGATCAAAGTTCCATTCTTGGTAACGTTAAGCTATTTATACTAATGTGTCATCAATCTTGCACAGTTATCCTTTGGCCCTATTGGTTGGCTGATGATCTCAGAGATATTCCCCTTAAAATTAAGAGGTAGAGGAATCAGCATAGCAGTACTTGTAAATTTCGGCACAAACGCGCTTGTGACGTTCGCTTTCTCACCTTTAAAGGTAAGGATTCCAGAACCAACAAACTCCTCAATAGATAACGTAGCTATGACTTTGGAAGAACATGTTTAACTAGAGGTTCCCCATTTAGCTCCTAGCTAGCTAACTCAAGAGTGTTTCTAAGCTGCAATCATTTATGTTAATCAATTTGATCATGCACTAAGTAAACACAATATACATATATCTTGTTTGTTCCATATCTTCTTCTGTTTTTTAGCTCACCTGGTATGTTTTATGCAGGAGCTGTTTGGAGCAGGAGTGCTGTTCTTTGGATTTGGAGTGATATGTATAGTGTCTCTCTTCTTCATATACTTCATTGTGCCTGAAACGAAGGGTCTCACTCTTGAAGAGATTGAAGCCAAGTGTCTCTAAAAAAAAGTTCTTCTCATCTTAGCTCCGTTTTCACTGATGATGCTTCATTGCTTGAGGCTCTGAATGGCAAACGCAGCAACCACAAGTGGGCGTAGCCATTTTTACCGCGGAATTGGTGAGTGCAGCTCGCGGTAAACGTTTGGTGCGTTGACAACTTATAAAATTTTAAATATTTTTCTAAATATGTTTCTATAATGCAAAAAGCCACCCATCTATTTTTGTTCTATTGCATTATTCTTTTGTGTATTTTTTTTCTTGTCATTGCCCATATACACTACATTATTTTTCATTAGTAAGATATGAGATATGAATTGAATTAAACAAACTCTTAAATATTTAGAACATTTGATAGAAAATCAAACCGGCTAGACCAAAACCAGAACTCGTATCTAACCAAGTTCACTGAAACATTGTAGCAGGAAGCAACCAAAAAGTTTAGTAATTATACAATTACTGGACTGATAAATAATTGTAATGGGCCATATTTTAATAACTAAAGCCCAATGCGTTGTTGTTGGTTCCTCTCAGAAACAAGTCTCTCTCTCTCTCTCTCTCTCTTTGCAAAGAGACTTCCTCTGATTATTTTCGGTAGAGGAGCAAAAAAAAAAATGGCGTCGAAGCTGGTGAAAGCCCTAATCCGATCGCAGATTCTTCCATCTACGAGGAGGCACTTCAGTGCACCGGCTACCACACAATTAGGCGTGCCAACAGACGATCTAGTCGGAAATCACACCGCCAAATGGATGCAGGTACTTCCGATGACGATTATAAAATGTGTGTTTATGGCCCTATCTCTTTCGAATCCGAGTCTTCGTTGTTCCTTATGAGGTTTAGATCGTGATTTTGCTCATCGTCTATGGTATTCGATTCGTTTATGGAATCACGGTTTATGGAATCGTGAAACTGCTGTGTTTACTGGCTTTGATTGGATTTGTAGAAATCACAGGGTAGCTATCATCTCCGCAAATTTGTGTTTAGTGAATCTGCTTAATTGAAGATAATGTTCGATCATAATTCATAGAGGCATGATGATATCGATTTGAATCTGCTCAGATTTTTATTTTATTTTTGTTAATTTTGAGGACATTGGGCTTATTTTTATCCGTTGCTAGAGAGAATATATATTGTTGAGGGGTTCAAAAAATACATGAGCAAGTTCTTCTCGTAGGCCTTGTGCGCATGTACTCAGTGTGTATATATATTTGAATCCATAACTAACAATTATCTAGTGTTAATAAAACAATCAATAAATTAGCCAAAATAGCTGAGAGCAGAATGAGAGTGGGCAATTTAGTTAGTTTTAGTATGAGTAGAATTTTTTGTCATGGTGTACTATCGTTGAATGGCTTATTGTTGGGACATCAGTTTATAAGCATGCTATTGCGATCTGATTCTTCATTTCCCAAGTCTAATAAGTGAAAAGATAATTCAATAATTGCATGGCATGTTCTTGTCCAATAGTTTGGCTTAATAGCGTACGGACTTGGATTATGTGAGCTTGAAAATTTTGCCCATGTTAGTTTACACTTAGTTCTGTGTCTGTTAGTCAGCAGTTTGGTATTGGTTCTTTCTGGTGAGTTAGGAAGTTTGCATTATCACAATTTTTTTTGGTCTTTTGCCACTTCCCTGGTAGTTTTGCATAACGTGTCTAAGGAACTTAATCTGTAACAGGATAGAAGCAAGAAGTCACCGATGGAGCTGATCAATGAGGTCCCACCTATCAAAGTTGATGGAAGGATTGCTGCTTGTGAAGGAGGTTTGTATCTCCTCTTCTCATCAATGGCCTAATGATATTTTTGTGATTTTGTGATAATACCAAACCAGAGATTGATTTATTAATCGGTTTTTGTATAACGTTGCAGACACCAATCCAGCACTCGGTCATCCAATTGAGTTCATTTGCCTCGACCTAGACGAGCCTGCCGTCTGCAAGTACTGTGGCCTTCGCTATGTTCAAGATCATCATCACTAAGCCAACATTCTGAAAGTCATGAAAAATCTCCAGTCTCTTTTTTCTCCTTTTTTAAAATTCATTGTCAAGTTTGCGCGATGCATCGGCATCTTCAGACATCTTATGTAATAAAGGTTTCGATCAGTGTTTGATTATGTATGTTTGACCTCAGAGTCTTTTTCATGTCACTGAGCCTAAAAAGGCTTTGGGGATTTGCTATATAACCAGTGCCAAGTTTGTTCCATCTTTGATAAAATGATATCAGTGTCAATATTTATTCGAATTATTGTTTAAGCTTTGCAAAAAATAACTTCTCGTAATACAAAGTACAAAACCTCTCCTTGACCAAAAACGAGAAACAATAGGGACTCAAATCTCTGCCCAAACCTCAGAAACAACTAAATAGATTTTGAGCCTCTGTTTTATTTTGCCTATTTCCAAAAGTGTGAAGGTGAGACCACTTCACTAGCTTACAAAAAAAAATCCTCATTTTGAATCGGTTCCAGCCAATTTTCTTCTCTGCTGATGCTCTGCAACTTTGTAATCCACAACCTCTCTGAACAGCACAGAGTCCAACACACAGTCTTCACTTCCATAAACAGCTGCCTGAACACTCGCCATCAGCTTAGCAATCTCTCTCCCTGAAAACCCTTCGGTTTTGGCGGCAGCTTCTTTCAAGAGCTCTTCAGTGACACCCTTTATCTCAATCTTCTGCTGCTCTTTCTTGAAGAGACGGTCGAACAAACCTGGCTTTCTTGGACCAGCTTGAGCTATGTACTTCTCTAGATACAGGCTTAGAAGCTTGAACCGCTCTTCTTCTCCGGGTAAGGGGAACTCGAGAACCTCGTCCACACGGTCAGCCACAGCTGAGTCTAGGTCACCAGGTCGGTTCGTGGCAAGTGCTAAGACTATGTCTTTGGACTGATCACCCGTGCGGAAAAGAAGAGCGTTTAGTGCACTCCTTTGGGCTTCACTCATGTATGTTTTGTTCCTCCTGTTAAATTTGCCATAACACACACATCAAAACCATAAACAAAAGTGTTGAAATGATCATCTGAGTAAACAACACTTACTCGCACAAAAATGCATCGGCTTCATCAATGAAGAGCAATAAGCCTCTCTTAGACTTCTTCCCCCAATCAAACAGCTGGTGAATCTTCGTAACAGCCTGAGATCCAAGAGGAGCTACATCTCCACCAGTCATCAGTGCATAATCCAAACCCTACACGAAATTACAAACATTAGAATTAACAAGAATAGATGGAAGTAACCAAAACCATAAAACCCCATTAACATATGCAAGCATGAGAATCAGACCTTCCTATATGGTAACAGACTCGCATTTATATATAAACAGTTTTTTTTTTTGCAATAAATTAAAACAAACATAAAAAGAATACATACAGATTTACGAGCCAGCTCTCTGGCGGCCATTGTTTTCCCTGTTCCTGGAGGACCATAGAAAAGCATATTCCGGAAAGGAGCTTGGTGTGATTTTGTGTTGGCGGTTGCATTAGCTAGATGCTCAATCCTCTTCTGTAGTGAAGGATGCAAAATAACATCACCAAACCCTTTCCCATTATTGCCAGCTGACCCCTTTCCGCGTAACGTGGACATTGCACGAGAAACAGAACCAGACCATGGGTACTTTCCCCTCGACGATTCCCGGATCAAGGATGGTTGTCCTAATATTCTGTCCACATAGCTCCAGATAACCTTTGCTCCTTCTCTGCAACAAGCAGTAGGCTATGATCAAATTTTCAATATTGCAGAAAAACAAAATAATTAGTATTTCACCTCGTTGTGTATATTCCAGCTGCAAGAGCGGTTGCACCACCAACAGCAACAATCAGTTTATTTTGATCCGTTAGAATTGCACGCAACCCACCTAGGAAGAAGAGAGTCAAAAGTGTTAAACACCTGTTCAAACAATTAGAACTACTATTGCATCAAGGTCTACTAACTCCATGTCCAGACAAGAGAGACATTCATGTATGTAATTTTAAATCTCACACCTCCAATATGGTCGAATGTAGTGTTAATGGCAGCAACCCATTTCTCTCTTTCTGCGTTTGCACGATCAACAAGCATTCTCCTGTTCACCTCTTCAGCGAGCCTCGCTTCGTGGGCCCTTCCTTCAGCTTCTGCTATAGCTTTGACCTTGATAGTCTCGCGTTCGATCTCAGCCTTCTCCCTCTCGGTTTGCCGCCTCTGCGCCTGGATCTGTTCCTCGGTAGCTCGTCGAGATTGCTCCTGCCTGATTGCGGAATCTTCTTGCATTTTCACGAGTTCTTGGTTTCTTGTTCTGTGATACTCATTATCTGCCTGTAAAACCCGATATATACACAACAACAGCTGTTAGAATGAAGAAAGGAAGCTCCAAATGTGATTAAAATTACATGCCTGCATCCTCTTTCTAGCCAAATCGTCTTCGTAACGAGCCATTTGTGATTTAGTCTGCGCTTGGTGCTGAGAAAGTTTTTTCTGTTCATCATAAATTACCTTTTGCCTCTCCTGTAAAATTGGAAAATGTCAGGCACACAACTTTGCTGCTAAGAAACAACTAATCCGAATAGTGAAATGGAGCAGACAAAAAGTATTAAAAGTGTTCATAGTGATCACTAAGGGGGCTGTAATGGTGGAAGCAAGGTTGCTAGTTAAGGAGCCATAGTTGTAACACCACAAACTCATATAAACATATACCAGTTATTAAAAAAAATCGGATGATGAAGAAAGTTTGAAGTTAGTAAGTAGAACTCTCACAGTTTCAGCTTGGGCTTGCATAGCTTTATACTCTTGCGCCTTTGCTGCAAACTCAGTTTGCTTTGTCTCTTCTTGCTGCTTAATACTTTCAAACACCTGAAAGAAACAGACACACACACAAAACGTGAGCCTAAAAGACAGAAAGAGACAAAATGCTGAGATCCGACAAAGAGATCTTATCTGGTAATAATTCAATTGCTTTAGAAAGAAAGAAAAAATAAAAAAGAGACATTTTTGGCGTAAGAGGAGTTGTTGATCTCCTTCAATGCCTTAGCTCCACGCTCCAGCGCCTCCGGATCGAAACCACCCGAACTCGTCCTCGGATTATCATTCCGAGCTTGCGGAGGGGGAGGAGCTGATGATTCCGTCGACGGCGAAGAAGAAGAAGCAGTCTGCTGCTGTGGATTCGCAGAAGGAGGAGGAGAGTTGGAGAGTCCAGGGAAAGTGAAAGGACCATCAGCAGCAGCGACTTTCGATTGCGATAGAGAAACCGAAGCTGCCACGGCTGAAATCAATCCAATTGCACATTTCTGAGCCATGACTGACTTAAAGGGCTCTTTCCAGATTTGAGAATGCTAACGAGTTATGTAGGAAGAGAGATTGGCTTGGAGAAGACGATCGTGGAGGGAGAGAAGGTTCTCAAGGTTTTTGGTAGGGTTTCGGCGGTTACCCGATAACCGTTTAGGCTACGACGGTTTGGTTGGTTTCTGGACACTTGACCTGATAACCTGACCTTTTCAAATGTATTGGGCTATTTGGGCTTCTTCGATTTGGACCAGCTGTCTTGACAGTTGCCATTGGGTTTTTTTTTTTTTATAAAAGACCACTATCATGATAGATATTTTACAAAATTAAATTTTCAAAAAACATCCTGTTTTAAAAAAAAGTTTGTTTTAAAAATATATATTTTCAATATATTATTTAATTATAAATTTTAGACCTTTTAAAAAAATTATGTTTATTAATATTGGTCAAAAATGTGGAAAATAGTTGATTACAAAAGATAATATATTTACAATCGAAATTTGATATTGTTTTTAATACTGTATGTGTAAAATGTTAAAACGTTGATCTTTTCGTAAAAGACATTCTATATAATGCAAAATAATAAATAATAACAATATAATATAATTTAGTATGAGATTTGAGAAGCATAAACCTAAAGTATCTCAAATGATTGACTGCATTTTCCAAATTTGAAATACAAACCAACGCGTGTTGGTTTATTGGTAAAGAAACTCCGGCTGGAGTGTTCGCTCTGGGTTCGATCCGCGTTAGCCACGAGAGAATTTACATGGGCTTCTCTCACTCTCCATACCACTTCGCGTAACCAGGTGTCCTTAAATGGACGCTTAAAAATTCCTGTAATAGCATGGACATAAGCCCAGTGGACTAATCGATCATGCTTAGTGGTCGGATACTGGGTTATCAAAAAAAATTTGAAATACATAATCAATTTTTTTTTGGTCAAACATAATCAGTTTTTTTTAATTACGAGTTCTATTCTATTAATATTTAAAAATCTATAAACAATATATGATAAATTTCAGTTCATACAAAATAACAGTAGCAACATAAATGATTCCACCAACACATCAAAGATTACAAAATTTGAAAAGACAAATAAAAAATGTCCTTTTCCAGAAGAAAAAGAAAAAACAGACAATGAGACAAGTACTTAGTTCTTGACTTGCTCTACGCGACAACTATACTTTTGTATTCTCCGTGTGCATCTCTTCTTGTAAGACTCTGCATCATTTGAACAGAAGAAACATTCTTACAAGGAGATTTCAGCAAATACATATTTTCAAACAAAGAAGAGTTTGAGAAACCAAACCTATTCATCACGGAAACGAGAACGATCCTCCAATCTGAGTAGAACCAGCAGGCGGATTAACAGCAACCCAAAGCAGCGAAATAGTGATGGCAACAAGTCCCGACCAAACATAAACAATGGTCGGAGTCTTTCCTCTTCTTCCCATAAGCCCTTTAGCAAAAGGATAAAGATGAGCCAACACCCAGAAGCTAAAGAACACTCCTCCTATCAACTTACTCCACTGCGGAATCACACTGTATATCGTTCTGCTGAACCCCACAGCGATAGCTATCAGATTCACCATCATGATCGTGATCGGTGGGATCATCAGAGACGTCCATTTCACTACGTAAAGATCCGCAAACTCGTCGTCCACGTCGTCTCCTCCTGATTTAGACGTCAACGTGAAAGAGATCTCGATTCCAGCCACCACTTTGAGCAAGCCTTGGATGACAGCAGCTAGATGAGCGCTTGTCCCTCCAATGAGCCAGAACTGCTCGTTTCTCCACCATTCTTCCAATTCGATTCCTGACCATTTGATCTCGAGGAGAGCTAGTAAACACAATGTAATGGAGATGATCAAGAGGTAAATAAGGAACGTGACGTTGAGCGTTTGGACTATGAACTGTCCCGAGAAGAGCGAGAGCGCAGGGAGGAAGCAGTAGACGATGAGGAAGATCGACGTGAAAGGATAGATTCCGACGTTGAGGTAAGCTATTCTCTGGAGGATCTTCATCCTCGGGCTGGCCAAAAAGGCGTTGTTTCTCGAGAAGAAGATCTCCACCGAGCCGGTAGCCCAACGCAGAACCTGGTGGAGCCTATCCGTCAAGTTGATAGGAGCCGTGCCACGGAAGGCATCACGTTTCGTCACGCAGTAAACCGACTTCCATCCTCGGTTATGCATTCTATAACCGGTCACAACGTCTTCGGTCACAGACCCGTAGATCCAACCGATCCTAGACCCCCACTCGGTTTTATCTTCGTACCAGCATGAGATTACTGCAATAGCTTCCGCTACCGTAGACGCATCGAGAAGCTCACGAGGGATGGTGAGAGCTCCAGGAGGCCGTCCGTTCTGCACGGCCGGGTGGTCTGCGAGCGGACGGCCTTGGAACTCTGCCACAGGGATCGAATCTATAAGGAACGTCGAGTTTCCAAACTTTTTAGGAACCAAAGAAAGACTCATCTCTTCATCATCATCAGAGTCGCCACCACCACCACTCATTCTCAAAGATCTGTTTTCTTCAGCGACACGGCTCTTCTTTTGCTTGCGGCGGAAGCAACAGCTACAGAATCCAGGACTGTGTTCTTTAGACCGCGGCGGATCGAATCCGTACAAGGCGATTCTTCTGAAGAGACAACCCGTTCCGACGTAAACCGGACCCATCAAACCATCGAGAGCTCTCATGTTGACGTCGAAGAAGACAGTGTTGTGATTAGCATACCGATCAGATGGGTCAATGCCTTCGAACCGTTGCGGGAACTGAACGTAGCAGAGCCTGTCGCCGCCACGGTCCATCATGAAGCACATTCCTTCTCTCAGAGCTTGAGAGTTGTATATGTAGTGATCACAGTCGAGATTTAATATGAATGGACCGTTGGACATGATTGCGGATGCTCGGACCAATGCATTCATGGCTCCTGCTTTCTTGTTGTGGTCATAGCCTGGTCGTTTCTCACGAGAGACGTAGACCAGCAGAGGAAGACGGATGTCGACATCTGTAAGATCTAAGAACCCTTCGGATACTCCATGCAATGGCTCATCACTAGGAGGCTTCAACATCACCTGCATTTATCAAAAATTTGAACAATCATGTATCTTAGCCATGAGAATGGGAGCAGTTTTCGGTTTGAATTTGATTTGGATATTTTTGTTTTCAGGTTTTAGGTTTTTGGTTCCAGACATTTATGAACCGTTCAGTTATTTAAAAATTTTGGTTCGGTTATTTTGGTTTTCGGTTTGAATAGCAAAATTGGGAACAAGTAAATATCTGAAAAACTTTGAGTCCGATTCGGGCCTAGTTCTAGTTTTTCGGATAATTTCAGATAATACGGATAAATACATTGGATAATTCAGATTTTTTTACATTAAATATATATCGTAATTCTGGTCGTTCTAACTGTTGGATAACTTAGATAAATTTAAATATTTAGGGTAAAAAATATTTGAGTTTTCAGGTAGTTCAGTTTATAAATATTATTTTAGGATACTTGTTTATTAGAAACTAAATATAATTGATATTTATGAAATTCAGTTGAGTTTCGGTTTTCGGTTATTTTGGTTTGGTTTCAGTCTGGATATTTATGAAATTCAATTGAGTTTCAGTTTTTGGTTATTTTGGTTTGGTTTCAGTTTCGGTTCTAGATAGATGTGCCTAAGTCTAGAGATGACATAGACACTGAACTGAAACAAACCAAAATTCTTGTTCCTTAAAGAATATATATGAACTGAGAGGAAATGTTGTACCTGAATGATACCAGCATGGTCACTACGAGAATGATCAGGAGAAGAGTTTAACCAAGTTCCAGGCCAATGAGTACCATCAGCCATCCACGTAGCCTTAGGAATCTTAACCGGCTCCACGATCTCATCCTCTCTGTTCTGTCTCTGCTCCTTCATGGCCTTAATCTCTTCCCTCGCGTGATAAGCATCAGAACGTCGCCTGATAGAGTCAGGCAAGCCGTTGATCCGAACCTTGTACTCATCATACTCACGCTTCACCCTTCTCCTATCCTTCACAAAGTCAGCCTTCACCTTGTTCTTGTAAGGATCTCTCTTCAGACTAAAATACGAATCCGGATTCCTCGGCTCGATGTTGTGTTTACGACAGAAAGGAACCCATATGTTTGCGAAACTAGCAGCTTCAGCCATGGCTTCAAACGTCAGAAGCGCTCCTCCATCGTCTGAGACATAGCAAGCTAGCTTTTCAACAGGGTAGTCAGCAGCGAGGATGGACAAGATGGTGTTGGAAGTGACGAGAGGAGGTTCTTTCTCCGGATCTGCTGTTGATACAAACATGTCTAGTCCAGGGAGATCAGACTTCCCTGTCGGGTTACTCGGTGTGGGGGTCTCAAACTTCTCTTTAAGAACGTTAAGATCTGTAGCTCGGTTGATAGGACACAGCTTTGGAAGCTGATCAAGAAGCCAAGAGAAAGCAAACCAAAGCTCGCAAACCACAGACATCCCCCATAGCCATATTGCATCTGGGTTCTGATGCTTAATCCTCCACATCAAGAACAGCGCAAGCACAACAATCCTGATAAATATCAAAAGCCTGCACAAGAAAACTTAAATATATTAATTAAAATATCAAGAAATATTTATATGGTATTATTGATTAGGTGGAGGCTTAGACCGTTTTTTTAACACCTTAACCGATTTTTTAAGAAAAATTCTTCTATAAAAATTGCTCTGTTTAGGTCTGATTAGAACATTTTTGAACAAAATAATGATATATTGGAATGATAAGAACAAACAGTATTCACACCTGTAAGGACTAATAACAGCAGCAGGAATCTGGAGCTTCCGAGTAAGCGGTCTCCACGGTCTGCTCATAAGATCTTGCGGCCCCATACCGTGACCATCCTTCTCACTACCTAAGTTCCCATCCTTTGTCCAAAAAGCATTACCGTAACCATAAGTCCCGCTCGTCTCAAACAACCACCGGTTATGATCAAAATCCCCGGTTTGACTCCTCATCAAACCGGACTTAGTCGACTTCATCAACGACAATCTCCTCTCCATCTTCGAACCAAAACCACCACCAGAAGAAGAAGGTGGAGGAGGAAGCATAGGCCGTTGCTGCTTCTGCACACTCTTGTTGTTGTTCTCAGCCAAATCAGTCAGATCCGTGTTCCTATAAGGCTCCTTACACCCGGGACAGATCCCGCCGCCAGTTTTCACCGCGTCGACAAAACAGTCCCTACAGATTTTGAAATCACACTCGCAAGGGAGAAGGTCCTGACCCCTCTCGTCGCTCATCACCTTCACATCGCATCCGGGAACCGCGCAGGAGGAGCCTTTCGCGCCGGCCATCTGCGGATGGCTGGTCTCGGAGTCGATGACCTTGTCCATGAGATGAGCGCGCGTGACGCTGTTGAAACCTCCGGTGAACAGGGAGCTGGACACGTACTGCTCCTCGACCTTCTGGGAGATGGACGGGTCCATGGGCTGGTTGTCTGGAGTCGGAGGGATGTGGACGGTGTAGTTGGTGAAATCGACGCTTCCGAGTTCGCTGTCGAGGTCATCTCTCGAGTAGTTGACGTAGCGTCCGGAGGAAGTTCGTCGAGCGAATGTGACGCCGGACGGCTGCTGATGCTGCTGGTTCCTGGCGGCTGCTTCGGCGGCGTCGGAGTTTGTTGATAGATTGGATCTACTGTTTGTGAAATGATTATTAGACGCCATGATGATCGTCTAGTTTAAATATCCACCGGACTTTTGTAGCCGGTAGATCCCTGAGAGATAGTTAAAAAGGTCATTGTCATAGATTAGATAAGAACAAGTACAAGTAATCAATAGATCTAGACAAGAGCAAAGAACAAGATCTTATCATAAATTACACAATAAAGACATCGAAAAAGACAATGATCATTGTCTTATTACCCCCACCAAGAAAAATAAAAAGAGAGAAGCAGCTAAAGAGGGAAAACTCAAACATCATTAAGACCAAACAACTTTGATATACTCAGATTGTAAAGACAAATGTTACCTGAGAGACCGTAGCAGAGGGAGGTTGAGCTTCAGATCTTCCGCAGATGTTTGGAAGAATAAGAAAAAAAAACTTTTTCTTAATTTAAGAGATTGTTTTCTGACGAAGACGAAGTCACATGTGGTCGTGTTGCCCAAATTGAATTACGGAAGGATGAGAAGAATAAGAAGAGAGGAGGAAGGGACTTAGTCGTGAGACCAAATACATCAGCACTACTACTGTTTCACGCTATGATGGCAACCATTGCCTCATTTTTTTATTATTCCGAGATCTTACAGAAATTATAAACTTATATATATATATTATAATTGAAGAAGAAGAAGAAGAGATGAGAATGACAAAAATATACAAAGATCTCTGCTCTTTGATTTTTTTTATTTTTTTTTTTAACTGAGACGACGATGACTGTCAAAACTCCGGCGAGAGAAAAGAAAAGCAGTTTTTATAACCTTTTCGTATTCTTTTTGAGTTGAGGTTTTCGGACAAGGTGGAGAGAGTCAAGACATATTAAATTTTAATTATTTTTTATATAAGTAACGCGTTCGACGGATACGAGGGTATTTTGGAAAGTTTGGATAAAGTAACGCGGGAGTAGAGGGTGTTTTGGATATTTTGGCAGTGAAATAATGATCGCAAAGACATTGTTGGGTTGGTTTAACGTGTGTGCTTTTGTATAACACCGTCCATCAAAAACGTCAATCACGCATGTTGTAACGGGCACAAGTAAACACCACTTAATTAATTGTTTATAGAGAGTAGTTAAAGGACAAAACCATATAATAAACGAAAATATGCTAATGTCACGCGTACACACGTATTTTTCGAATGTTTTTTTTTTCATTTTATAATCCGTGATGAAATCTGAACCGAGCAAATCAAACCACTAAACGTCTTGGTCGAATCAAAACGCAGACAAACCCAAGTTTAAAACATCATCACGGTCGACATCAAACTGAACAAGCATAAGGGAACATCAGCAAACGTCATTAGAGAGACCTGACAGTGTGCTGCAAACAAGATCCATCCTCTCTGCACAAAACAAAAAGAAAAATATCAACTGCAAAAACCTCAAAACTATTTACAAAACAGTTTCACTGTACAGGGGATGTTTGGTATTAAAGGAGTAAACCGAGAAGCTAAACCGGTAAAACAGTTGACATTCAAACATGACATTTAACATAGTTTTCACAAAAAGGAGATAGGAGAGAATTGGAAACAGAGAAGTTAGCAAATAGATAGGAATCAACCTATATACCTTGGTGACCTTGGTTGGGCATATATACCTTGGTGATGATCTCAGAGTCTTCGTTGCAGTCCACTTCACTCATCGAGGAGCTGGACATTGCATTTTTACGAGTAGTCGAACTCTTCAATCATCTCTAAGACACGAGCGGCAAATCCACGGTCGTACTTAAGCGGTGCACGAACAACTTCTTCGATATAGATATTCATCTCCTCCAAACAAGGAAAATAGTCCAAGAAGTGCTCTATCATGTTCAACTCTTTCATTATTCCCGTAAACCCTCTAATCACAAACATTTTCACCGGACATGATTTAAGCGAACGTCCTTTGTGCTTCTTGTAAATGCAGTCACAAGCATCCCCGCATTCGTTTGTCACACTGTGCACCAGACCCTACATAATCATATATTATATTGTTAAAGTAATTCAACACATGTTTCATGTTTTTTTTTTAATTTATAAAAACTCCCACCTTAATGAGTAGAAACTCTAGCTGTGGACAGTTCCTTAGGAGAGCTGGCATTGCTTGCCACCCTCTATTCTCGTCACTCGTAATGAGTAACATCTTGAGGTTGTTGAACACAGGCATTGATTCACAGCATAAGGAAAGCACCTGAAAAAAAAAAAAACATAACTAGACATTTGGCAATTACTGTTTAAGCAACTAGACCAGATAGAAGAGAACAAACCTCGAGAGTACAAGGATGCAGGTGAAGTTCCCTGACATTTTGTAAGCCATTCATGAGCTTGACCGCATTACCAAACCGTAGAACAACATCACCTTCTGACAAATACTTACGCGGCGCTCTTATTCTCCTGGTTTGATCATCGGTAAACGAAAGCTCGATTCTAGCCACTGCGACGTTGTTCAGTTTGACTAGTGGATAGTCCTCTGCAACATAATCGGAGTAAGCTAAGAAAAGCAGGTTTGGAGTGTCAAAAGAGATGCTCTTTGGGTTGTGAATGGCTTTCATTCCCTTGGTGTGAACTGTTAGCTTCTTGAGAGTTGAGCTAGAGACGGTATCAACCGCATCAATCCAGTCCACGCTAGTCATCTCTGCTTCCTCGAGGACAGGGAAACAAGCGAGAAACCTCTCCATCTTGACATCACAATCCATGCTCATCATCTCCGAGGCAATGTGGAGACTCTTGAGCATCGGTAAGAGAGTCCCATCAGCTCCAACCCACCAACGAAGACCAAACTCGCTTGTTAGCTTCAGCTTCACAAGCGTCTTACTCACAAACATCTCTCGAGGGAGATAATACTCAAAGTTAATGGACAGATCAAGCTCAGAGACACCACGGCGCAGCGCATTGCATATCCAACCATCCACCACGATCTGGATCAACACCGACTTTGCACTTGAGAGAGAATCTCTTGATGGCAGAATCGCCCTGGAGAGACAATACAAGGTCCACAAAATCCATGAAGCCTTCAGGATGAAGAAAGACAGAGTCATCAACGTCGAGAACGGGAACACGTGTAAACAGGTGACGCCATTTCTTGGAGAGAACAGAGGTCAGAGCAGCCTCCTTTGTGGTGAGGAACGATAGTATATGGGAACGAACATCGTCTGGTAGAGCGCTCAAGAGATCCATTTTTTCACTGCAGTAACACACAAAAGGTTCCTAAGGAAAAATCAATCCATTTTTACCCAAACAGTTCAAAGACAACCCTAGTTAACAACTCTCAGTCCCTTTGAGATAGATATTCAAGATTGTAAAGACAAATGTTACCTGAGACCATAGCAGAGGAAGGTTGAGATGAGATGTTTGGAGGAAGAAGAAGAAAACGCTTTTCTTAGTTTAAGAGATATTTTCTGACGACGAAGTCACATGTGGTCGTGTTGCCCAAATTGAATTACGAAAGGAGGAGGAGAAGAAGGGACTTAGTCGTGAGACCAAATTCATCAGCACTGCTACTGATACACGTTACGATGGCAACCATTTCTATAATTTTTTTTTTTATTAACGGGAGGCAAGTAAACACCATTAATAAGCTTAATTTAAAAAAAGAAATTCTGCTAATGGCACGCGTATACACGTATATTACAATCACAGAATGTGTTTTTCGTTTTATAATCCGATAATGAAAACTTGAACCGAGCAAATCAAAACCACTAAACCTTCTTGGTCGAACCAAAATGTAGACAAAACAGAGTTTTAAAACATCATCACTCACTCAGTTTCTGTCAACATCAAAAAGGAAAAACTAAACAAACGTCACTGGAGACTAGACAGCGTGCTGCAAACATGATCCATCCTCTCTGCACAAAACAAAATTAAGTATATTATTAACAATAAAAAATGCTTGGTACCATAGGAAGAAATAATCGAGTAAACCGAGAAGCTAAACCGGTAAAACAGTTGATTTTGGGAGTAAATAAGGTACGAAAGAGGTAGGAATCAACACAAAAGACACTTTAAATAATTGGGTAAACTTTGTTAGGCATCTAAACCGAGAAAACCGAGAAATAAGGTAAAACAGTTGATTTTGGGAGTAAATAAGGTACCAAAGAGGTAGGAATCAACACAAAAGACACTTTAAACAATTGAGTAAACTTTGTTAGGCATATCTACCTTGGTGATGATCTCAGAGTCTTCATTGTGCAGTCCACTTTCACTCATGAAGGAGGTGGACATTGCATTTGTACGAGTAGTCGAACTCTTCAATCATCTCTAAGACACGAACGGCAAACTGACGGTCATACGTAAGCGGCGTAGGAACATCTTCTTCGATATAGATATTCATCTCCTCCAAACAAGGAAAATAGTCCAAGAAATGCTCTATCATGTTAATCTCTTTCATCGTTCCCGTAAACCCTCTGATCACAAACATTTTCACCGGGCAAGACTTGAGCGAACGTCCTTTGTGCTTCTTGTGAATGCAGTCACAAGCATCCCCGCATTGTTTTGTCACATGGTGCACCAGTCCCTGCAGAAACAAAAAGGTTATATTGTTAAGTAATTTCAACACATGTTTTTTTTTTAATTTATTTATAAAAAATCCCACCTTAATGAGTAGAAACTCTAACTGTGGACAGTTCCTTAGGAGAGCTGGCATTGCTTGCCATCCTCTATCCTCGTCACTTGTAATGATTAACATCTTGAGGTTTTTGAACACAGGCATTGATTCACAGCATAAAGATAGCACCTGAAAACATGAGAGCAAGAAACATAACTAGACATTAAAAAAAAATGTTAAATTTATTCAAATAAAAAAAAAAACTTTTTAGATCATGTGTGACTCTGTTTTATTTTTTATTCAGAGTATTAAACTAACCTCGAGAGTATCAGGATGCAAGTGAAGCTCCCGAACATTCCGAACGCCGTTCATGAGCTTAACCACATTGCCAAACTGCCTTACAACATCACCTTCCGACAAATACTTACGCGGACCTCTCATCTTCCTGGTCTGATCATCGGTCACCGAAAGCGCGATTCGAGCCACATCTAGCTCGTTCAGGTTAACAAGCGGATAGTCCTCCGCAACCCAATCAGAGTAGGCCAAGAAACGCATGTTCGGAGCGTCGAAAGAGATGCTCTTCGGGTTCAAAATGGTTTTCATCCCGGTCGCGTGGATACTCAGCTTCTTGAGAGTTGAGCTAGACACCGTATCGACCGGATCCACCCAGTCCATGCTTATCATCTCCGCTTCCTCGAGGACAGGGAAACAAGCGAGAAACTTCTCCATCTTGACGTCGCAGTCCATGCTCATCATCTCCGAGGCGATGTGGAGACGCTTAAGCATCGGTAAGAGAGTCCCATCAGCTCCAACCCACCAGTGAAGACCAAACTCGCTCGTTAGCTTCAGCTTCACAAGCGTCTTACTCACAAACATCTCTCGAGGCAGAAGATAATCTTCGTCCTCAAGGTTAATGGACAGATCAAGCTCGGTGACACCGCGGCGCAGAGCATTGCGTATCCAACCGTTGACACGGTCCGGATCAACACCGTCTTCACACTTGAGAGAGAATCTCTCGATGGGAGCATCACCCTGGAGAGACAACACACGGTCCACAAATGTCATGAAGAACCGCGGATGAAGAAAGTCAGAGTCATCAACGTCGAGGACCGGGACACGTGTAAACAGATAACGCCATTTCTTGGAGAGAACAGAGGTCAGAACAGCCTCTTTTGTGGTGAGGAACGATAGTATATGAGAACGAACATCGTCTGGTAGAGCGCTCAAGAGATCCATTTTTTCACTGCAGTAACACACAAAAGGTTCCTAAGGAAAAATCAATTTTTACCCAAAACAGTTCAAAGACAACAACCATAGTTAACAACAACACCAAAGTAAGAAACCACACAGGGCAAGTTGATTCTGAAGACACTTACCTTTGGTAACAGAGAGTAAGAGGAAGACAAAACACTGAAAATGCAAAAACCTTTTGCAGCAGTATCGACACTTTGAATTAGGGCAACTTTCGGTCCTTTTGAAAAGGGAGAGAGTGAGGGCAGTTTCGGATGTTCTGTCGGTAAAAATGGTAATTTCTTTCCTTTTATTTTTTCTCAATACATATGGGTCGAACCGGATTATATATAGGGAAGGACAGAGATATTCCCGTTCCCAAACAGAAGACTATCTTCGCCTTTAATTGTTAAAAAACAGTTCAGAGAAAAAGAAGACTGTTTAACCGTTGCTCAGCCGCCGGGGAGATTAAGGTAATGTAAAAAAAAAACTCTCTAACTAAGTAACTAGTCGGATTGTAAACGTATTTTCGATTTAAAGTTGGTGGTGTCCTAGAATCGAACTCGAGCAATCCAAGTAGCTTTATCGTTTAACTTTTTTGCTCACTTTGTATTAATTGAGTATACTTTTTGTTCTTGAAGGGTGATGGATTTGATGTGGTTAACTGCCTTACTCCTTGGAGCTGCACTTGGATATTACGTCAGCACTCTACGACGCCGTATCTTCGTCCCCTCCTCCAAATCTGTGGCCGAGTCTAGTGGAAACAAGAAGACTAAGTCCAAGGAACCCCTAGAGATTGAGAAACTGACTGACTCCCGCAAAAGATTCAAAATGGTTTGTACCCTTGCTCTTTACCTATTTCTATATGTATAGACACTAGGCTGAATATGAATTTTCTTCTTTGGGCTTTGTATGTGTAGGTTTTGGTAGCGAGGAATGATCTTAAAATGGGTAAAGGCAAGATTGCAGCTCAATGCAGGTAGTTTTGTTTATCTCTTTTTAGTCTTTTCAACCACGCCAAGCCTTTACTAATTCCTTTTATTTTTGGTCTGCATTGTGTGTAGTCATGCAACTTTGGGTTTATACAAGAAACTCCTTCGACGAGCGCCAAAAGCCTTAAACAGGTTAAAAACTAGATGACATGTCATCATAGTCTACCTCAGATCCTTTGTTAAAGGTTTTCTCTTCCTACCAAAAAAAAAATTGACTTGCTGTTATTGCAGATGGGAGAATTCTGCACAGGCAAAAGTTGTTGTCAAAATCGAGAGTGAGGAAGAGATGCTAGCTTTGCGAGTAAGTTTACTTAAAGAATTCTGCTTGCCTCTTTTGCAAGATTGCAGATTGTTTAGTTTCTTGGACTCTGATTTAAGTTACAAATTTCAACTTTTAGAGGCCAACGGAAATAGAAGAAAATTTCCTAGCCTCTTATGCTGACTGTTTAGATGATTTCAACATTAGAGTCAGAGAGCCTTAACAATGTTGTTGATATTGACAGGAGAGAGCAAAGTCCCTTAAACTGCCAACCCATATCACCATCGATGCAGGAAAAACACAGATCGCTCCGGGTGAGTTTCCATAGTTGCTGTCATTAGAAATCAACCTACTCTCAAGTTTCTTATCCTACTTAACCATAGTCTGAAAGAAAATAAGAGTCTAATGTGTATTGTTCTCTTTTTCCAGATTCAAGGACAGTAATGGCTATTCTTGGTAAGTTATCTATGATCAGTCAATCTTCTTTAAAAATTTATAAAAGGAGAAAAAGTTATGTAGTAGTTAGTACGAAATGCACTAGCTTAATAGCTGCAGCCTCTTTTAACCACTCTGTGTTTGAACTGAATTGGATGGAATCTAAAATAAATTCAGTTTTCGGCTACTAATGAATTATTATTCACCATAAGATTATTTACTTGTGCAGGACCGGTGGATGTTGTTGATGATGTAACAGGTGGATTAAAGCTTATGTAACAACTCTTAGATTCAGTATTCAGACAATCTAGCACAAAGGAGAGAATGTTAGTGACAAAAAAAAATTTCTTCTTAACCATTTTTGGCAATTTTCAATTTAATTACTCGATTTTACATGAATTTGTACAATTACCTTACTTAGAAGATAGTCATATGATAATAATTGTTGTTTATCCCACCAAATATTATTAAGCTAATTAATTAGATTAGAGAATGTAATTTCACATTCATTCAAAAAAAAGAATTGGGTTAGAGAAAAAGAATTAATTAGGTTAACGTTAAAAATTTAGAACTCTCTTGAACATGTGTATAAGCCTACCTATAGGGATTACATCTGCACCATTAATTTCAATATAAACAAAATGTAATGTTCCATATTTGTAATGCTCAATTTTGTAATACTTTTTTTGTTGCTACAATGTTCTACTAGTGCAATTGGTTGATTCGGACTCACACAGCAAAAGCTAATAAATAGTATTTTGCCCTAAAATGATGTAGCTTTCTGTTCAAGCTATCAAAGTTTCATCAGAGAAGATATGAAACAGTACTTCACAAACTACTACACAAACACATTGAAATCAGAATATGCAAGAAGAAGATGATCAAACGAATCTTCTAGAAACAAAAGAAACAATCTCAAAAAAAAAATCCAAATTATTAAACCTTTCTTCATCCCCAAGCATTATCAAACGCTGCAGAAGTAATCGCCTGAACGAACTCTTGGAAATCGATACAACCGTCACCGTCACGATCCGCTTCCCTGATCATCCCCGTCAACTCCTCCGCCGTCAAAGCGTGTCCTAACTTCGCCATCGAGTGCGCCAGCTCCGCCGCAGTTATGTAGCCGTTCCCGTCGCGGTCGAACATCTTGAAGATGGCTTTGAGCTGGTCCTCCGTGTAGGGACACCTGACGAGATCCGGCTCGACGAGGGCGACGAACTCGGAGAACTCGATGATGCCGTTGTTGTTCCGATCCGCTTTGTGGATGAGAGTGTCGAGCTGGTCTTGGCTCGGCTTCAGACCGAGAGATCTGAGGAGCGCGGCTAGCTCTAGCTCCGTCAGACTCCCGTCCTGGTTCTGGTCGAATGATCGGAATATCTCTCGGAGCTCTGATAACTGCTCGTCGCCTAGCTTCTTCCCTGGTGCCGGAAAAGGCTTGTTTCCGTCGTCGCTACGGCTCATTTTGAACTCGGTCAAGCTTTGGTTTCGATGAACAACATTGTGTTTCTTTCTCTCTCGGGGACTTTAGATTGATATGTGTCTCTTTTTTGATAAGTCAACGACAGGGCAGGTATGTGATTAATTAGATTGGTCTCAATTATGACCAAAGGGAATGATTTTAATTTATTTATTAAAAAGAAAATCAGATAATAAATTATTTCAGATGTAATAAGAAACAGAACCGGTCAACGCGTGTTCGGTGGAGAGAAAACGGTCGTGTCGTCGTGCTAAGCTGTATTTATCCGGAGAAGGCATTTTCCTCGAGAAGCCCGCCACGTAAAGCTTAGCAGGCGATGTAGAAAATACAGTTCGGCGGTTAAGTGCGCTCGACGGCAACGACGGATCTCGCATGATCGTAAATTTGGGCTCTCTTCCCCGTCTTTGATTTATGGAGGGAAAACATATGGTGGTTATATAGTAGTTGCGATCAGATGGGCTTCTGAGCTGTCGTTCAATGGGCTGAAATGAATATCGTATGGGCTGACGGAGCCCACTCACCAAATACTAATAGATAAGAAACATGGATTATACACATTTTGATTTAAATAATTTCATCTTAGCCAAAAAGATAAGAAAGACTATATTTCTCAAGAAATTAATCTATTTTTTTGTCAACCTCAAGAAATTAATCTAAAATCATGTATTATATCCCATAATATATATGAATTTTTAGCAATTTCTATTAAATTATATATATTTATATATCATCTAACAAAATCAAATATGTATATACAAACATTTATTATATCTTTCAAAAATAGAAAAAAAATATATTATAAGGACTTTCAACATACATAATCTAAGCATATCTAATATCACCATTCTCTTACATTAATGATCTATTGATTTGAAATGGCTATAAATCAAATATGTATGTCAAAACATCTATTATATCTTTTAAAAATGGAACAAAATATATTATAATTATCACCAAGTTCATGCATTAATGATCTATTGATTTGAATGGCTACAAAATCTGAGCACTATAAGTTTCATACCCTATAAATATCTTAAACACAACGAGAACAAGTTAGAATTATCTTCCATTATGGAGCATCAAGAGAGGTTTGAGAATATACCAAAATGGGAAGATATGGATAGAGACATGCTTGTCAATATTTTCAAGAAGCTACACGTAGTGGATGTCATCATGGGAGCATCACGAGTGTGCATCGCTTGGTTCCTTGCTGCTCACAACAAAACTATATGGAACACCATCAATCTCAACGATCTTGATTCGATTGTTTTAGATGATAACCCCTCTAAGCCACATCTGCAGGATATTAATAATGGAGAAAAACATCGATACCACCTTAGGGAGATCTTGAATGAAATCAACAAATTCAGCCGTGCAGCCACGTTTGAGTTTTTCTTCAATGCTAATACCAATGTAGTAGAAGAGGATCTAGCCATCATTTCCAACGGGTAAAACTATGTCCATTAAATATTCATTTTAACTAAACAATGGTAGCGTAGTAGTACATGTTCATTTGAGATACAATTGGTGAATACATCGGCTCAAAATTGCATTCCTGTTACAAAAAAAAAATGTGGTACTTTGCTATACAACATAAAATTAAAACCGACGCTGACTGCAAAAATTAATTAAGTTTGATCCAGATACATTGGTAAATTAAATAAATTATTTTTCTATCATTTTTGAATTCCACATGGAATGGAAAATATTAACGAGATAAATATAATCTAATAATTTTATTTTTATTTTGAAGGTTGCCAAACATCAGAAAACTTGCGTTACCAATACAGAAAACTCAAAATCTTAATTCATTCGCATCATCTTTTAGCAAATGGAAGAATCTCCAAACGTTGATCATTGCTAAATTTACAGAAGATGACGACCTGAACCATGAGTTTAAAGCCATTGCAGAAAACTGTAGAAATCTTACCACCATAAAATTCACTTGTACATTGGACATGGAATTGGCCACTATTATTAAGAAGCTTCCGAACCTCGAGAGACTGAGCTTCCGCTGCACTTCAGTCTTTATAAGAGCACTTATGTCGCTCATCCTCGGCCTTCAGAACCTCAAGAGTCTTAACATCTCACATTGCATATTCAGAAAACGATGCAACAACAACGGAACATTAAGAATGTTACCTGAGGATAAATCCTTAATGCAGATTATACTTGACACTCAAAAGCTTGAAACTTTTAAGTTGTGTTGTTCGGACTGCACAACCTGTCTTGATGTGTGGAATCATACGAGACTCCCTGACTATAGTACATCTGATTCTGCTTTTAGCAACTTTTGGGATAAACAGTGGAAAACTGATGAGTTTAAGGAGTTTGAGTTTTAGACATATCTTTCATCTAAAAATGTTTGGAAAAAAAGTTTTATCCATTATTAATTTCAGTTCTTATAGACATTTTATTTTTGTATATCACCAATGTTTTTAATCTGTCAATTATAAACTACCCTATCAATGTAATATATATATATATATATATATATATATATATAGTATGATTCATGCTCAAGTTGAGTAGTACATACGAGAAGAGACTTCTCTCAAAGTATAATGCAAGAATTAACTCGACTATTTTCTCTTATTATATTACACAGTGACAAGAATGCGAGGAAAACAAGTTTGATACATAGATAGATACATAACACTTTGGCCATTATCCTTTTGTTGCTGCCTGCGCCTCCACAAAATCTTAACTCCTCATCTACATTACATCTGAGAGAACAAGCCGTTTGTTTGCACAAAGGTTCTAGAGAAAATGTGTTGATATTATAAACTCATCAATGAAGAAAGAATGGACTTACCTCTCTTGAGTAAAGATAATGGAGCTTGTGGTGATTTTATTTCCTGAGCGCATCTGATGTGAGAAGTCCCATCTGTTCAGTGAGATGGTTCATTTGCTGATTGTTGCTCAACACATTCCTCAGGTTGGGTTGTAACTCCAGCTGCTCCATTATCAACTCATTCTCCACCGACCCTGAGACTAGCTCATCTGAGTCCCCAATCCCTGAGCTCTCACCAAAGAACTGTTCCCACAAAGAATCTTGTACTCCTCCAGGAAGCAACTCATTATCGGTTTTCTAACATCATTGAGCCATCCAAAACCGCCATTATTGGATCCAGACACTCTCCGTTATCAGTCTCGCATCCAACTACATCCGGACTTGGGCTCCCAGAACCTTGGTTTGGAACTAACAGATCAGCTTGAGGATAAGGCAAATTGGTCTCCTCAAGGACTTGGTTTGTTGCACAAGGGCTGTTGTGATGTGTCATTGCAGGATTAGATGAAACATCAGCGAATGCAACTCCAGACGGTCCGTTTGAGGAGCTTCCATTGTCTGAGAGGTTAGGATTAGGAACATCTCCCAAAAGAAAGCCACCGTGATTGTTGTTGTTACTCATATTGTGTATCTGTTGGAGCATACTGTTTGCTGATTCGTTCATCGATGACTGGTACCTCACAATCTGGCGGCTAAGACCATTAAGCCCGTTACTACCACTATTCTTCTGGTCCTCAACAGGTAGCCTTCTCTTCTTGTTGGTCTCGGAGATGTGTTGTTGGTTTCCCTCATTATTACTCTGTTGTGCAAACTGGTTTAAGAAGCCTGGACTCTGAACAGCCTTTGCTAGGAAAGACATCATCTGCTGCTGCCTCTGCTCCATCACATGAACTTTCTGCCCCACGTGCTGAAGATGATGTTCGGTGACTTGCTGCTGCTGTCTTAACCTCACGAGCTCTTGCATGAGGACGTTCTTGTCCCGCTGGAGTCTTTCCACTTCTTCTTCGAGTCCGAACTTCCCCACTTCCACGCAGGCACCAACGGAGGAGTGCTGAACTTGTGGCTGCTGTGGAGGCTGCACCTGAGTAGGCTTTCTCCGGATGATGCTCTTTAGCAATTGTTTTTGGCCTTTTAGAAATCCCTCGTTTGCAAATTCCCAACGGTCTGGATCAACTTTTCTGAAACCCTGAAAAAAAAGAATGGAACAGTCATTAACCACAAGAAGTTAATTGGATTCCACTAAAATAGGAAGCTAGCATAGAACAGAGTATAAAGATAAAGACCACTAAATAAATAATATGAAAAAAAAAATCTATCCACTGTGTCTAACTACAGTACCATAGCTCAAGGAAACTAATAGTTCTTAAGTATATCGGCATGTACCTGGACAGACAAATTTAAATGAATGGAAAGCTAACGTGAGATACAAATACTGTTTGGAACTTTAAGAGCAGAAATGGAACTGCTGATGCAACCAAATCTTCAGACACATAATGGGGAACATGTCCAAATAAGCCTGCAAAGTTCGTTGGAACCTTTTGGTAAGTAAGAGAACAAGAGGAAAGAAAGCTATGTAAAAGTATTTATCTTCATGGTTTTGTTTTGACCTAAGACAATTCGTTGGAAAATGGGATGAGAGATTATAATTCCAGCCTCATAGACAAAAGAAGCAAGCTCAGAGACTATTAGAAAACAAAATTAAATATATGTCTGCACTCCTAACAGTGTACCATGTACACAATAATACTGAAGGATATCTGCAGAACAAGGACAACCAACTAAAGGTGCATAATTAGCATCAAAAGCTCTTTAGGAACGTTGAATCAGCATTATTCTAAACACTCATAGGAGTTGACTTTTCAATTTATATTCTTCCATCTAAGAAGAAAGCTAATGCTTGTTCATATACACAAAAATAAAAAATCCAAACTTCAAATCAAAACAAGTGAGAAAATTAAGCACAGAAAGCAAAGAAAAAAAAATCTGGTCAACAATAAGATAAATTAAATTTAAAAAAAAAAAGACAAATGGATAGAAGAAGAAGCTTACATAAGTGTTGAGCTGTCTGACGAAGCTAGAGAAGTTGTTGTGTTTGAAGTACTTGGGCAGAAACTGTTTGGAGAACTCGGGCACGTTCCACACGACAAAGCTGTTGCTACCACTGCTCCAAGACACCACCTCATCAGTCGATGGATCGTCAACCATGTCGTAAGTCTTGCTCAGAAACGGCGGAATAGAGCTCATCACCACCGTCGTCGTCGTAGAAGAGTTCGCCGTAGGTACAGATTCGGGAATCGATCCCATTTCTTTCTCAGAACTTAAAAGTCAAATAAAAGATGTTATCTTCCTCTCCTTGTGTTATACACTTTACTTATTTTTATAAGCTTGCTTCACTTTTATTTATAAACTCAAATTTACTACTTTCTTATTCTAGAAAGCGGTGGAGTTTCTCAAGGAGTCGCGTTTTTTAATCCGTTGATTTGAATCTCTCTGTACCGTCGGATTTGCGTTTTTTTATTAAATGAATTACTTTTTAGATAAGAAATACACGTGGGCCACTGAGATAACGTACTTGGGCCTTTTTTATTCATTAACGTACCTGGTCTTTTTTCCCCTTCAAGAAGGTATCATCTGGCTGGACCTAAGCTTTTTCATATATGTGGCACTTTATACTCGCATTGAATTATTGGAATCTGGTAGCAGTTATATTCGTGTTTTGCTTCTGCTACTGCTACTGCTTACCAGTCACTGTGAAAAGGCCAATGCTACAAAAAATTTCATATATTTTTAGATATCTAATTACTACTCCTACAATTTAAGCAGAAAATGTCTGTATTGGACTAACTAAACTAAACTAACAGTGAATAAACAGAAAACAAGAAATGAGAATCATCATCTCATCATCCTGCATGACTTTATTTAGTCCAATTTATTACTTCCTCCTTTTTTTCAGAAGTGACTCTTTTACATTTTGATTTTGTTCCAAAATATTAGCTGTGGCCAGAAACTTTAGGTAAATAATAACCAAAGATGACATCATCTACCCTTTTATTATGATATGTCGTAATAATAATCATGAGTAAATTAAGTATAAAAAAAAAGTTAGCATATTAATTGTATCAGTTTCTTACATTTGTGTGAAGATTTGTAAAAAGTCAGTAAAAGAAAAACAAAGGGAGTATTTCTTCCCTTTTAATATACTTCATGTTTTAGATAAGAGGTTTTTGTTCCAAATTAAATACCATTTTCAATCTTCAATATAAAAATATTAATAATTTATATTATATAACTAATAATATTCTAAAATCTATTTTATCATTGATCAAATTATAATTAGGTGAATAATTAATAATATTTTTGTTACATAATATAAAAGTATTTTTTTTTAATTTATGTGCCTACTTCTAAAACAATATCTTTTAGAAATTGAGGGGATATTTGATTGAGCAAGGACTTCTCAATTAATGTGTATAAGAAATATTGGTGACTAATAACCACAAAAAATGTATAATTTCCTAAGTCTTGGTATATAGTACTACTCTCTCCGTTCATAAATGTTACATATTTTAAATTTTTCATTCATATTAATAAAACATATTAAAGTTTATTTATATATGCATAATTTCTGTGATTTTCTTTTTATAATGTTAAGCCAATAAGATAATTAAGTTTTTAAAGTTTGCAATAAATTAATAAAATATACGTTGAAAGTTTATAAAATAGATCTTTTGGAAACTAAATTTTATTCTAGAACATGTAACTCTATGAGAGTAGTATATATAATTGTATATTTGTCACTTAGAGCATCTCCATTGGGGGATGTAATATGAAGTTCACACGCATCCGAAAAAAAAAACAATATATTAATATTATTTTTATGAACCAGTCTCGCTAAAGTTTAGTAGAGTGAACATAGCTTTGCTGGGATGGTAGAATCTCTCTCTTCTCTCTAAAAGTTCTTGAGAGAGAGACTTTCGCGGTGGTCCCTGATGTTTCTTCCTTTTCCCTTATGCCTCTGGTTCTTTGACGATTCCGGTACACGGTTGTCTCCTCGACATGGTGTAGTCGGCTCTGCTTCCGGTGATTCGCGGTCTCATCGACGGAAATCATCCGGCTTTGATATACTCTGGCGGGTTAAGATCAACCGTCGGGTCTCGTGGTTGTTGTTGTAGCAAAAAAGTGAGGTTGGAGGAGCTCTCGATGATATCGATGGAGGCTTCTCCGAAGTTTGAGGTGTGGTGTAGCTGAGGACCCCTATACGTCCGATACAGTCGTCGGAGGTGGGATTTTTGGCGGATTGGGGGTGAGTTTTCCCGGATGATTCCGGGAGTAAGTTGCTATGATTTGGCGGCGAGTTTGAAGTCGGGAAAATCTGTTTCCGAGGTGATTGAGGTGAATTGTCGGGTAGAGTTCACCGGCTTGAAGGTTTCTCCGGTGAGTTTCCGGCGTTAGATCGCGGTTTGGCGACGTTGAGACGCGTGTCTCGGTTTCTCGGTGCGTTGACAACATGTGGGTGTCCACGCGTTTTCTTTTTGACGCATCAAAGTGGACGGCTCGTTTGGGCTTTTGTCCCATTGTATGTGTTTTTTGTTTCCTTGATAGTGGGCTTTCGTTTTTGTAATATTGTTGCATCCCTTTGTTGGGCTTTTGGTTTGGTTTTATTAATATCAGATGAAAAAAAAAAGTTTAATAGAGTGAACATGTTTCTTAACTATTCTGCGGACCTCACGACACGTGGTGGTCCACGATTGGTTCGATTATTATTATTATTATTTTCTTAAAAGGTCAAAAAGTTAAAAAAAAAAAAGTTTTGTGAACCTAGAGATTCACCAATGGAGATGCTATTATCAATGTTTTGTTACATAACATTGCTTCTTGTAAAAGAGGCATGTGTGTTTGTCTGCTACAAACAGGCACGTGAGCCAAGATGCTTCGCATCAATCGAGAAAGCCTCTAGAGGCAGAGGAGGGGGCAAAAGTTAAGCTAGTACACCTTTTCGCTTTGCTCGAAACTCGTTCCCGGATTCCTTCTCGCGAAGCAAATTTACCCAATCAAAATATCAAACACACCCAGATCTAGATTGGCAAACTCTACCAGGATCCGATTAAGTCAACGGGCCGGATCCATGATCTGGCATTTGGAAATGGTTCTGTTCGGTTGGTTGTATTGGAGGTTCCTAGTTTCTTTTTACCACCCATCTAAAAATAGTAATTAGCTTTGTTTTTTTTATTGAAAAAGGGCTTCTGCTTCAGTGGAGGTCTTTAGGGTTTAACTTAAACCGTTTAAGTGAGCGGCAGCTGTTGAAAATAGCTATTTTGCTTCATTTGCTATTATCCTGAAGAAGAATAAAATCACCTTTTGTTGTAAGAAAATAGCTTAAAACAATAAAACCCCATGCAAACGCCAAAAGAAAAGAAATTTTCTTAAGGTCGAGGACCCTGCAACCAAGTGCACTCGGGTTTTCGGATCCGGAGCTTTTACAGGTTTTACTGGAAAAAGTTGGGTTTACCCAGTTACTGGTGGAGCATTCAATTCGCATGGAATCAACCACTTGAAATTCTTAATTCCTTCTGTTTGGAATCCTAAAACCAAATCTTGCTGGACTCCTATGTAACCGGTGTCGTTACTATACATGTCAATAGCCTTTTTGACAAAATTGAAATTCTTTTAAGGTTGATTTTACGAAGGATTGTTATTAGAAGGGCAAATCTCTAAAATATCACTTTTTAAATTTTTGTCACAAAAATAGCACTCAAAAAATAAAATGACCAAAATAGTATCTTTTAGTTTTGAAAAATTTAATTTTTATTTTTTATTTTTAAAAATTTGAACACATTTCTAACACCACACCCTTAACTCTAAACCATAAATCGTACATTAATTAACCCAAGGATTATAAATGCATATTTACACTTCAATAAAACTTATTTTGATCATTTTCCTCCTTGTTATGCTATTTTGTGACAAAAACTTGGTTTAGTGCTATTTTTGTTTTTTCCTCTTCTTATTAGAAATACACAATACTAAATTTTGATCTTTGTCAGAAGGAATGTGTTTCTTCCGGTTTTTTTTTGTGTGTGTACGAACTGAATTTCACATGTTTAATACAGTATAATCTTTAGATGACAAGAAGTATATAGGCTTCGAATGGGTGACGTAGTCCGAAAAATGCAGATCAAGCTGAAACGCAGATCACACAGAACAAATGCAGATCATGCAAATCAAGCAGAACAAATGCAGATCAATTTAAATTAATAAATTAGTATATTTAAATAAAATATTGAATTTTTAATGAAAATTAAATATCTAAACAAAATACAGATTATTCTATATAAATAATAAGTATTAGGAGTGAGACGGATATCCGTCTATATCGTACTACTATAAGTACCTACGTATATCTGAATCCGGATTCACAATTTTTTTTTAAATACTGAAAATTTTAAAATAAAAAAACTAATTAAATATTTAAACAAGATTTTTAATATATATATAATATTAAAATATATTATAAAATCTATTTTACGTATAAATATTATATATCAAATATAATTATTAATAAAAATAAAATTTAAATATATTTTTAAAATACAAATCCTTTTTTTTGAACAAATCCGGATATTCAAACCTAAAATGAAGATATCCGAATTCAGATTTGACGGATCCGAAACTTTATTATTTGGATTCAGAAGGTCCGAATATCCTAATTTAAAATAGATCTCTGATCGAATCTTGATTCCGGATAATAAGTTCTAGACCTAATAAATTTTATGTTGACCAAAATAACAATAAATATCATCATTTAATAAATATAGTGAAATGATACATGCATGCTTATAATTAGTTTGTTGAGAAAAATATTTAGAACAAAAATACAAATGCTTATCAATTATTTTTTATTAATTTAATAAATACAAAGAAAGTTTAAACATTATATAAAAGGTAAACACAATTGCAGCAAAAAATATTAAGTTACTGTGAAATAAATTAAATATATGCGATTAAAATATAAATTATAAATATGTGCGATTAAAATATAAATTATCATATCAAATCATATGCATGCATTCATCAAACTAGTTTATATAAAATATTAAATTTACTAATTAATTAGATAGAATATATAAAATTCTGGATATGTTAAATATATATGATTTATGTAATTATTTAAAAATACATCTATATTGTATTATTAAATTCGTTTTAAAATAAATTATTTCATAAAACAAAAATATCAAATCTTATTTCATAAATTATATCATTTTATATTTTTTTATGGAAACAACCTCTCAAATTATTACATAAAGATAAAAAGCACTAAACCTTTTTTGGAAATAAACTCAAGTGTGAAAATGGATAAAATAAATTAATAAAAATATTTATAAGCAACTAACTAAAAAAAAACTAACTACAGAACAAAAATCTATAAAGTCTTTCATTGGGCCTCTGCCTTCAGCCCTCACGTTTCTCTTTGATATATGCAGGACACCATTTTCATGAACAAAAGGATCTGCATGCAGGTGAAATTTTATTTTATTCATTTTTTATAGTTCTGCATTTATTAACGTGAATGGACACTAATTGCAGTCCTATCTACATTTTAAATAGTCTGCATTTTATCTCCATTAAGTCCTGCAACCCATTCAAAGCCATAATGAGATGTTTTAAACGGTTAAACCGGTCAGTGGATAAGAGGTGAAAAGTCTGTTTTGAAGTTATATCTAATAAGAAATAGTTGTCTCATTGTCAACCTATAATTAAATCCTATAAGTGAATATTTTTATAATTTTCGTACAAACATGATCTAATATTTAAATATATCTCAATAGATTGTAGTTCAAATTCAATTTCAAATAACATTTTATGAACGTAAATTTGGTGTCTCCATAACTAGAATATCAGAAATATGCATTCAATGTAATTTGTAATAGAATGCTGACTTGAAGCAGAGAGCACACTGCTAGCTGGAGGTTGCTTGAGCGAAGGAAGAACCAAGCCTGCGCGCGGTATTCATCAAAGTGATATATGCGTTTGGAGTTTTACGAGTTTGTGATGGTGAACAATGGAAGATGAGCAGAAGAGTTATTGATGTAACTCAGACAGTGTTGAAAGACCATAGAACATAACCGAGGCTTTGTCTGTGTATTAACTTCCTTGGATACTTAGCTTCTTTTGATTGTTTTAAAGTGGCTGCTTTATCAAATTGTCTGTTTCCTCTTGAAGCGAAACTGTGATGATCCCAGTTTCTGCTCTCGGTTTAGGAATAACCCGTGACCAGATTATTAGGGACGTCAAATTTGGATTACTCAGTTTATAGTTTTGTATGATTTTTTAAGTAAGAGTGAAAGTATTTTGTAATAAGATTAAACTATTATTCTTTATTGACTTGGTTTGAATGGTTTCGGTTGCTCGATCTCATTTATGGTGTGTGTGTGTTTCAGAGAAGTCTATTTTGTTTGGTGCGGTTTCTATTTTTGTTCTCGACATTTTTCTTACAACTGTGATTGAATATTTCGTATTTCTCGCAAATCGTTATCCACAAGCAAAACTTAGTGTTGATTTTTAGAAATAATTAATTATTAATTTAAAGAATAATACGACCGACTAGCCAAATAGGCTTTAATTATAGTCTAAATGTATAGGTTTCTACTTTCTTGATAATATTTTAGCAGTAGTGTTCGTATATTAACACACGTTTCCCCGTTTATGAGACTCTCCTGTCACAATCTTTAACAAAGAATAAGCTTGAGTGTTTAATTTGAACTATGTATTGTAATGTCAACTTTTGCTTTGACTATATAGTTTTTTACTCTAAATTAATCATTTGTTACAAATCTATATCCCAAAATTTTCCACCTTACCCAATAAAAGCAGAGGCAGCTTTTTCGGAAATGTTGATGCAAGTCATATTTTCTTAACTGAAATCAGATTGAAAACGTGTGTTATTATATATTTTTTCTTAATTGTGTACATAAAAACCAAAATGAAACTAAACTTGATTGTTTCTGTATGCAAATTAGTTAAAAGAGCCACTCAGTGCTAAAAAAAATACGATATGACTATATGCAAATTAGTTAAAATTCATTGTGATTTTGTGTTATCATTTTAATTCATTCCCTTCGATTAATTTTTGCAGTATCCTCATTGAACGCACTAATAGTATTTGCATTTGTGTGTTTCGCTTACTCGCTCGAGATTTGAATATGAAATATGTTTTGTATATACGTACATTATAGAAATACAATTGTGGCCACGATGTGAGATGTAGAATGATGTTTATATGTTACCATCTATTAATTATACTTATACATCTCCTTTGTCTCCTCTTAAAGTCAAATAAAACTAAGATGGTGTTACTTTCAAGTTATTAGTTCACTTCTTCTTAACTATCCCCAACTAAATTTGAAACTCAAAGATATAAAACAAAATTTAATCTATATATAATTTAAATCAACAAACATTATCTTGATGGCCATTTCAGTCATGAATTTATTTATCTAATTTAATTAGAGGTGTAAGCTAGCTCGTATACATGGATTATTAGTACTAATTAATCAGTACATATTTCCCAAAAACAATTACAGAAAAAAATACAAACGTATAATAATCAGTTCTGTACAGTATCAATGTTTTGTATACATGGTCGAAAAATAAGAAAGAAAATTTAAGACATGTGTGAAAGTTAATTAACAAATAACAATATATATATATATCCACAGAAAATAATGATAGTGTGTCTCTTTCGTCTCTATCCAAGGAATGGCCAAGGCTCCGAACAAGTTTGCCTGCAAATAAAAAAATCACTGCTAATAACTCGTCGACATTCAGCAATTAAATATTAAATATATCTGTGTGCAAATGTTTAGGTTATCTAACTTACTCTATGATTTCTTTCCAGTAAGAATCGCTTGCTTCATCATCAATTATGTCACACCATGGCTGATGGTCTTGTGTGAACGTTGATGTCGATGAAGGGTTTGAAGTATGATCACTATGCTTTAAAACCTCCTTGTTCTTGATCATCATTTGGGGTTGCTTAGACTCATCAGAAGAGGCCGAAATCAGTGGAGGAATCATATCTTGATCATCTTGATGAGAAAATACTCCAATCGGGCTAAAGAACGAATCTAGAGGCTGGTGATCATTGTGAGGGAGGTTCTGGATCGGATCATAGAGATTTTCACTTATATTTGGTCGGTTCTCTAAGATAGAAGATTGGTCAAAGATGTTGTTGTTGGTGCCATGAATGTCAAAGGAAGAAGAAGAGGTATTGTTGTTGTTGAGGACTTGAATCATACTATGTAACAAATGGGCCTTTGCAACACTTGTTGCATCCAAATGTATATTTTGATTTAGAGTCAAGAGATTATTGAAATTTGCAGCAGCTAGAAGTTGCGGTAAAGCGGCTAGAACGTTTAGATCGGTTCTCGGCCTGTGAGTCACCGGATCGATCCCCATCTGAAGAAGTTTCTTTCTAATATGCGTGTTCCAATAATTTTTTATTTCGTTATCAGTTCTTCCGGGAAGATGTCCAGCTATGGACGACCACCTTCAAAATATATGTAAAAAAATAAATTAGTTAAGTCATGATATAATTATTTGGTGGGTTAGTTAAGCCTTATACGTATGCATGCACCTACAAAAACCCAGTGTAGTAGGTTTACATATGTATGATTTTATACCTCAACTAAAAAACAGTGTACTAGCACATATATACGTATATAAAACATACACTTTTAGACTATATAGTAGTGACAAAAAGATTTAAGATTTTGGAAAGCATTAAAATATTAAAATTAGTTAATTATTTAGCAAAACATATATCAAATTCATTTGCAAAAAAAAAAACATATATCAAATTTTGGTTAGTATAATTCATATATGATCAAAGAGACGTATATATATAGTACCCACACTACCACATTAAAGTTTTTTTTATTTCTTTTCATTTATTTTTCATATGAACTTGTTTCAAAATATAATAAGTTTACCCAAAATAAAAAACACTTGTTTAGTATATAAATGTTGATATATTTCTGTGTTATTTTTGCTCTTGATCTCATATATGATAATTAAAGTAATTAAAATGTGAACTTAAATATATTTGTCTTTTTTGAGAAAATTGAGTTACTTGTTTCCAAGAAGAGAATGAAGGTTGATGATGGTTTGGTCTTCCTCAGCAGTGAAGTTTCCTCTCTTGATGTCTGGTCTCAAGTAGTTAGTCCATCTCAATCTGCAACTCTTCCCACACCGGTTTAAACCGGCTTCCTTTGGAAGAGCTCTCCAGCTTCCATGACCGTGTTTTCGTATGTAATTTATCAGTTTCTGATCTTCTTCTGGCGTCCATGGCCCTTTCTTTAACCCACGCTCATCGCAACACGGTGATCTTCCCATTTTACTATATATAGCATGTATGATATGATCTGTAAATTGAAAAGCGGTTTGACATCAGTAGATAACCAACGAGTAGGCTTAGTATACATTCAAACTAAAGTGTCATTGACAAATCCAATTTATTTAAAACAAAATAATATCCTTTATAGTATTACAAGTTAGTAAACATACTTTTGATGATAAAAAATCGATAACATATGAGACTGGTAAGTAAGTATTATTATGTATATGTGTATGTAAAATACCTGTAAGAATGAGGGAACTTTGAAAAGAGGGAAAAGAATGGTGAAGGCTTGGTTAATGAGGGTAAGTGCTTTGTTCTTTGATTTATATATAGAAACATGAAGAGGCTTTCGTCTTTGTCTTGTGTATTGTCGGAACAAGGAGATCTTACATAGCTTTCATGACTTGTCCTTTTGACTTTAATGATTTAATCGTATCAAACAATATGACGAAATGCCCTTGGTGAAAGCTAGAAGAAAAACGAGGAAGAGGAGAAGAATAAGATGTTTAAGTTTGTGAAGCAATGTGTGGGATAAAAGTTGCTGCAACTAATTCATGTTGACATTGTAAAGCATCTAAAAAAATAATTCAGGATTTTTTTTGACGAAAATAATTCAGGATAAAAGCTAAATATTCAATTGACTAGATATATTTAATAATAGAATTTTTAATATAAATATATACACTAGTCATAAACTTTGGCATAAATGCCTATGACATATATTTTCTATTTACATTTCACTCCGACTTTTACAATGTTACTATAGTTCTCGACTTCTCATTGTTGGTTTTGAATTTTGGTTAAAAAACGTTTTATATAAAAACAGGAGTTACTGTTTTTTTGTGTTACTATATATGTTTATTTTGTTAAAGGTTGTACTATATATTTACATGTTAGCGGAAAACTTTACTTGATGATCTCCAGACTTATGATATATTATATTTATACTATTTTTTATATAAAGTTTTGCATCACCATTTGATCGAATTTCTGTGGAACTTAGACTTAGTTCGAACCACTATCTTGAGTAGATTTCCACAAGAAAACATGTCCTTATTTGACCTCGAATAACTTATATATGTCGAGTAACACATTATATGGGACTTTGCGAAGTGATTTTTCGCAACGGAGCTCCCACGTTAAAAGTTAGAGTGGTTAATATTGATACTACCCTTAATGAATAAATTATATAAATTATCTATAAAACAAAAACGAAATTTAATTATTTGATTAGACAAATGACTAAAATTAATAATGATAAGGATTATCCAAAATCTAGAAGTATATTTTAAAATAAAAAGTTAGAGTGATTAATATCATTTATATTTTTAACGAAAATTAGCCATAAAATAAATAAAAACGAATTTTAATTCTTATGATTAGATAAATTATTAAAATAATAATATTAAGAATTATCTAAAATCTAAAAATATATATTAAAACAAAATAATTTTTATACATATTGTGTTGTTTTCTGAAAAAATCTTATAATAAAAGAGTTAAAAAAAAACAAACCACATAACTAAATACTAATCATGTAAAATTTTTAATTTTTATACAATCGAAAAGGAAACAAATTGTCAAATAAAAGATAATTTATAAATATACTTTAGTGCACAAATAAATTTAAAAGACAAAAAATGTTTTATATAACAAAACACATAACAAAATATTAATCAAGTAAATTTTTTTAAAAAAATAATTTCTAATAAAAACGAATTTTAATTATTTGATTAGATAAATGACTAAAATTAATAATGATAAGGATTATCCAAAATCTTGAAGTATATTTTAAAATAAAAAAGTTAGAGTGGTTAATTTCATTTATATTCTTAATGAATACAACATATAAATTACTCACAAAATAAATAAAAAACGAATTTTAATTCTTTTGATTAGATAAATTATTAAAACTAATAATATTAAGAATTATCTAAAGTCTAAAAATATATATTAAAATAAAAATAGTTCTTATACATATTGTTTTTTTTCTGTAAAAGTTTTATAATAAGAGAGTTAAAAAGTTAAAAAAAAAACACGTAATTAAATATTAATCAAGTAAATTTTTTAATTTTTATATAATTGAAAAGGATATAAATTTTAATATAAAAAGATAATTTATAAATATACTTTAGTGTACAAATAAATTTAAAAGACAAAAAATATTTTAGATGACAAAACACATAACTAATTTTTTTTATCTTTTATATAATTGAAAAGGAAATAATTTTTAAAATAAAAATATAATTTCTAGATATATATTAGTGTACAAATAAATTTACAAGACAGAAAATGTGTTATATAAAAAAACACATAATAAATATTAATCAAGTAAAATTTTAAATTTTTATATAATTTAAAGGAAATAAATTTTTAAATATAGAAAATTCTAAATATATTTTAGTGTACAAATAAATTACAAGACATTAATTTTTTAGATGAAAACTTAAATAATAATTTTTCATTATAAACTTTATTTTGTGATGAAAATACTAATAAATAATTATAAATTATTTACGTCCGCGGAAGCGGGTCAAACACCTGGTTATAATGATATAAAAAATTATAATGTTACGTTGACCTAACTATATATGATCGGACAGACAGGTCTATATACAATAGTATGGATTATTGGTCATTGGTCAACTATTGACACATCTGAACTATTAGGTACACATCTAAAATTTAACCAAGTCTCGATATGGTTGTTCATTATTGGTATAAATCTAGTTTTAAGCACATCAGGACACGCAAATTATTTTGTTTGAGATCATACAAGCCCACGAGACCTTTAAAACCCTAAACTTTTCCAACTACTAAATTTTTCTTGCTTTCATCTTTGTACGTGGCTTAACTGTATATATAGATTTTGCTGACATCAGTTCAGAAGATGTCCAGGGCTTAATATATACATACCGTATAAAGCTTCCTGAAATTAATCAAAAGTTTAGCACCCCGAAAGTAAATATTTTTTTTTGGTTAAACGAGTAAATAGACTTATAAAAACGTGTTTTACCTGAAGAGCCCCATCATATATATACCCGGCTTTTGATCATGGAGGTTAATCTAGTTTTAAGATAAGAGGCCCGTTACAATCCAACTATTTCAATATGTACTCGACTAAGGGCATCTCCAACCCATAACACCATTTTAGTGTCAAAATCACACTATTTTAGTGTAATTTTAGCACTAAATTTTTTTGCATCTCCAACCACAACACCAAATATTACACTAAAAAGGAATATTCTTTATTACTATATTATTAATTAAGATTCTTTTAGTTTTAATAGTTTTAATATATACTTATTAATATATATATATATATATATATATATAATATAACAAAATGTTATATTAAAATGTTAATAGTTTTCAAATATAAATATATTATATAAAAACTATTATATCAAACTATTAATTTTAATTTCATAATTTAACTTTTCGGTGTTTAAGTTAAACTTTTTTATGTTTTTTAAATTAATTTTCATATAGATTAATAGTTTATATTAAATACATTTACAGTATAATAAAAAAGTTATGGTATATTTATTTTTATTTAAAATAACTAATGTAATTATCAAAATATAATATAAATCAAGTGTAGTTAAATATAATTAAACAATATTTAAATAGACAAGTGACAGAAAAAAAAGGTTTTACCGTCGTCTACAGTACAACACCAAAGATTGGTACTGTAGCAAGAAAGAGAATTACACAATAATGCCGTCTTTTTTGCAGTCTGGTTGGAGAGAGAAAACTTCAAACTTGTCACCATTTTCCAGTTTTACCGTGCGATTAGAGTTGGCCTAAGACTTGTAATTAGTAGCTTTGAATTTTGATCGAAAAGTATTAAGCTTTGAATTAGTTTGAAGCTACACATATCTTTCATAACAAGAATGTTGTCCAAAAGGAAAAAAGGTTTCCAAATAATCAGTGCTAAAATTAAGATATCCTCAAATTTTTTCTTTTCCTCAAAATTGATAAAGTGACAAAGTAAATTATCGTAATCCCTATAGTAATTCTCTGTAATGCACAAACGAACACCATGAATTATAAATTCGGACGTTAGCTCTTTTTATATGCTCTAAAATACGTACATGTACACGGAAAATATATAGAATCAAGTATAATTTGTGTATTATTATACACGTATACACATAGTTGGACCTTCAATATTTGCTAAAAGACAAAAGGGAAAAGAAATAATACGCTCACGCAAGCTAAAACCTGAGTGTGTTTTGCTACAATGTTCGTAGTTACCAAAGCAAAACACAACATAGCTTAAATAGTAATTAATAAACTTAATTACCATAAAATGTTCATATCTCTTAGTACTCTTTTTTTTTTTTTTTACTAGCCATGCAATGTATGTAACGTCACGTTAAGGATTTAGAGAACGTTTTCTTTTCATGCACTGTCACTAGTGGACGAAACCAGACTGAACTTACGACGCTTATATATTGAGTGATTTACATAATGTACCACTTTTTGTTTTTTTGTTTACACGCAAAGCCACATCCCACTTGTAGCATACTTTCACTTGGAAAGAGAGTGTTTATTAGACAGAAATACCCTTATAGAAGAGAGCGTGTTTTTTAGTCTAGTTAGTCAATTAGTTCGAACCTCGGTTGGTTTAATTTCATGGATGCTATGCCTGTCCACAAATACATGTTTAGATGTTGTGGATGCTTTCGTGTCCATATAAGGATGTTATGGTTGCTCAGATTTGTGGACAGAGAAAAATTGATAAACATTACGTGGATATACAAACATTATGTGGACAACGAACATTGTGAATACAAAAATAGTGGGCATATAAATTGTGGACAGACAAATGTTATAAGAATGAGTTATAGACGAGAACGCAACATGTAAAAGAACAAAAAAATATGTTTAATTTAACTTTGTGGACAAGATTTTCTATTCTACAATTAGTTAGTAGGTTCCATTAACAAATTTTGGATCCAAATTTTGTCAGAATTGTTTATCTAAAAGTGATCTGATGATTAAAATGCACTTCTGAGAAATATTTGGCAATGATCTTCTAAAATCTATATTTTAAAATAAAAAAAGAATTGTGGACAAGACATATAAAATGTATTGTGGACAAGATTTTGCAAGAAAATATGTGAACATGGCTTACTAAAACTAAAGCCTATATCAAAAAACTCAAAATTTTATTCTGGATGAGCTTACATGATTGTTAATTTCTCCACGATCAATTGATGTTGAAGTTCTTCCTTGTGAAGAAAGAGAGAATCTCTTCAGCAACTTGATTTGGCTCCTTCTTGGCTCCTTTTCCTTCACTGACAACAAAGGTCTTCCTCAGTATCTGAAAAAAAAATCCAAACATTGATTTCGAGAGTTTGATAGCGAAGTTAGAGAGAGAGACCAAAGTTTGAACCTTCAATTTAAGGAGCGTTTTGGTAAGAGACGAAAAGATCTGCAACTGAAATAACGAACACACCCAATGACGTGTAGTAGCTAGCCAAAGAGTAACCACCAAAAGTCTCTGTCTCTCCGCCATTATCAGTAATGAACTAGGGTTCTGTTCACACCATTGATGAATCTCAATCGCAGCATTGAGGGGCTTCGCAACCATGGCGGTGACAGGGGAGACTCTGTTTTATTTCGTCACACTGTCTCGTCTCCACCCATTGATTACTTCATCTCTTGAAGTATCAGAGATAACAACCTTGGAGCTCATCACTCTCTCAAACTCCAGCCACGACAGATCCCGAACTCACCCGCGGTGGATCCCGAACTCACACACAACAAATCCCGAGCTCATCCAGTCTCTGAAACACCACCACAGATATCCCGAGCTCATCCACGATGTATCCCTGAGCTCACCGACGTCAAATACCGAGCTCATCCACTTTCTGAATCAAAGTGAATCTATGATTAGAAAAGACAAAGAGTGTACAATTAAACCAAAAAAAAATTCGATCTTTTTCCCTAGATCTAAAGAACTTAATAACGAAAGCAAAAACAGTAAACACGGATCTTGCTTGTACAGTAAACAGTAAACAGAACAGCAAAAACAATTAAATGCAGTGCAAGTCGAAGAAGAAACCGTACCTTTCATGTCTTATCGGAGGAGATGGTGCCTTTCCAAGAAGAACCGCAAGTAGACGAACCAGAGACAGCCGTTGGGGGACTTTAGGAGAGAAGGATGTTAGGGGATCTGGGAGAGAGAAACTGGAAAAAAAGATTAGGGTTTGAAAGTTGATTTCAAAATTGTAAATCAATCCAGAAGATGCCCGAGTGGATTTCGAAAAAGAAAGTTGAATTTTCTTTAGTGAGGTGGACCCCGGTTGAAACTGGTTTGGGTTTAGTGAACACATTGCAAAAAATAGTTGTTCCTCTAGTTAGAGGGCAATGTAGTCTTTTAATCATAAGAAAGTATGTTGCCAGCTAGAAGTGGCTTGAGATGAAAATATAAAGTGGAAAAGTGGCCCGGAATGTAAAAAAATCTTATATATTTGGTCATTGAAATGAATTCAAAGCAATATATTCTTAAGCCACTATACGAATTCATTTAACCTTCACTTGTTATAAGTTTAAATTAAGATGATTTTGGCTAAAACCCCTAAGGTTATCTCTAATCTCCATAAGAACAGAAGTAGTAGGTAGCTTTGAAATTTGTATAACAACGCAGACACATGAATCCATTACTTCTGTTCTTCTGGAGAAGTACAAATTTTGGTGTACGTATTACTGTCTGGGAGTTGCCTTTTTGTTCATACTAACCAAACCTGGACCAAGGACGGACCTTATTTCAGTATTGTTTTCTGGTCGATCTCATGATGATCTCATCATTATAATCAAATCAAATCTCTGTTTTTTTAGTTATATGTTTTTTTTTGGTTGATCAAGAAGTTATAGCTAACTAAAAAAGAAAACAAATTCATATACTTTGTAACCAAATACATTCATATATGTATCTGATTTGATTACGCAACATCAAGAACGAGTCGGTCCAGTTTTATTGTTTTATTATCAAAAAGAACAGATAATATGTAAAACTAACGTTCCTTTATTTCTGTACGCAGATTCAAGATGAAGGGAACAGATAAACAATCATATCTCTTTTACCTTCTACGTATACTTTAGTTAGTAACAAAGCTTTCGTTAAACTAGAGACTTGCCCCATTTTGAAGCAACTATTTTTTACCTTTCTCCACTTTGTTATCATTAATAAAAGTCAAAAGATTATGAAACATATAATTTTAAGACCACATTCAAAGTTATACTATCGGTTTTGCTAACTAACTTTGAGAAACTGTTATCAAAAAGTTACTTAACGTGAGAAACTTGCATTACAAGGTACCTACCAGTTTTCAAAAACCAGAGGAAATTAAGCTCTTTGTAATTAAGTTCTTCAAAATCAAAGAAACAGGGACTCGTCTAGAAAGTGTTAAGCTAGATGGGCGCTTAACATGGTATCAGAGGCCGATCTATGCAGTCCAATCCGATCCACATCGATCTGACCAAAGTTAGCCCATCGATATTTGTCCGAGCGTTTTGAAATTGACGCTCAGAGAGCCATCATCTCGATCTCGAGGATTAGACACGAAATGTTCAACATCGGTAATTGGAAACAATATATAAGATAGATGGGTCACACTTCTTATCACCAATTGATTTTAAGTATGAAATCCATCTAGCTTAACAAAAAGAACTCTAAACAAAACATTACGTCGGTTTCTGAAATTAAAATGACAAAGAATAAGGGTTTATTTTTTCTGGTAAAAAAACAAGAGGGTTTATATGTACACAAACCTTCATGTGCTTCATTCCACATAATGTTCTGAGAACAAGGGTTTATATGTAATGCAAAAAAGTGTGTCTTCATGGGTATCCATCGTTACAAAGACAGATATTTTGTTTCTGAGTTTGTTGATGAGGCAAGAACAAATAAAACAGTAAAGCCAAAATAATCGAAAGAAGTAAAGAATCATATATTAGCCCCAACTGAACAAAAACCTATTTCAAAAGTCATAAATAAGAAGAAACATAGAACACTTATGGAGTCAAAAACAATGAAGAGTGATGTATGTGCCTCTGTATATGTAACAAGCCACAGATTCCGCAACACCACACAAAAGAAAAAAAAAACATGCAAGTAATCAAAGAGATGTTTATTTACTTCCCCTTGTGGAAAGCTTCTTTCTTCCCAGTATGATAACTTTCCCACATACTATATTCAACTTCAACTGTATCATCATCATCACCATCTGTAGAATCTTCTTTCTCTTCTCTGTTCTCCTCAAGCTTCACGTTCATGCCATCAAGGGTTTCTACTAAATCATAGTCTTGTTCACCATCATCCTCCTCTGTGTCTTTCTTGGCCAATGCTTCCTCTAACTCCTTGATCTTCTTCATTGAATCATCCTGTTTCACTCTGAGCAAATCATTCTCATGAAGAACGCTTTGAAACTCCGTTTCTTTGTCCAGCATTTTCGCATTTAGTTTCAAACTCTCAGCTCTCGCTTCCCTGAGAGTCTCCTGAAGATAACTCACCTCATCTTCCACTTCTTTAAGATCATCTCTCATCTGAGACTCTTTCCTCAACGCTCCATCAGCTTCTTCCTTTGTCTTTTTAACCAAGTTTCCCAACCTGTTCATCTCTTTCCCCATTGAAGATACCTCTTCATCACACTTCTTCACGTGGTTCACCAAACCGGTCTCTCTCATCTTGGTCTGTTCAACCTCACTGACAAGCACATCGATCTCATGCCTCGCCTCGTCAAGCATCTTCTTGTAATGTTCCAGTTGCGTCTCGTAATCCTTACCACCTAGGCTCAACAGCTTCTCTCTCAACACGAGTGATTCACTCGACGCTTGTCTCTTCTCCTCCTTGACGGTTTCAAGCTCAGCCTTGAGCTTCCTCGCCTCTTTCTCAGCCTTTGATAACAACTCTTCAGCAGTCTCTAGCAGCTGCTGTGACTTCCCAAGATCCTGACATTGCCTACTCCCAACCGTCGCCATCAGCTTGGCCTTATCCATGAGATCAGCCATCTCAGACTCCACGGCGTGCAATCTTTTATTGCTTTCTTCTAGCTCTTTCGTCAAAGATGCAAGAGAAGCCGAGGCTGATCTCTTCATCATGTTGGCTTCCTCTAACTCTCTCTCTAATACTAGGGCGGAGCCTTGCGCGTAAGACTTTTCCATCTTCAGAACTTCTATCTCACCGTCAAGCTTCTCAATGATCTTATCTCGTCTTTTAACCTCTGCTTGAAAACACCTCGCCTTCTCGAGCTCACTTTTCAAGTTCTTGCTAGCATTCTCTGCTTGACTCAGAAGCATGTTCTTGGCGTCGTTAGATGCAGCCAGTTCTTGAGTTACTTTCTCAAGCTCCCTGGTTACTAAAAGAAGAACAGCTGAGTCTGAAGCGTGTTGGTTCTTGACAATCTCGAGTTCTTTCTTCAGTTCTTCTTCGTTTCTCTGAGCTGCATCTACTCCTGCTTCGACGGCCTTGAATTTTTCAATCTCGAAATCCTCCTCGGCCATCTTCTGAGCTTCTAAAGCCTCGTGGAGTTTGTTGTATAGTAAAGATTTATCATTCTCAAGGGAAGCTATCAGCTCATTAGCTTTCCTCAGGTCTTCCTTAAGTTGGATCTTCCTTAAGTTAGATTCTGATGATGATGCTATCACTGCCCGTGTATGAGTTCTCTGCAAAATAGTCATTAGACAACAGCAGTGGATATCAACGGTTACGAAAAGGCTTTTTGAATTATATAAAGATATTTGAGAAGATGACACATCATTGACAAACTTACTTCTGGTGTGGTTGGAACCTTACGAGACCGGTCAAGTGAAAGACGGGTCGGTGAAAGATAATTAGGTTCAGGTCTAGTCATCATTCGACTCAGTTTAGGCACTCCTAAAGATCCTGGAGATGATTTGCGCATAGTAGTTTTGGAAGGATCAGTTCTGCTTCAGAAAACAAAACAAAAGTCTCATCAGGCAAGCAAGCAAGAGCAGAGACAGCTGAGAATTAACTAAACTTGCAAAGTTCATGGAGAAAACAGAATCTCAATAAAACACACTAAACAGAACCTTCAACAGTCCAGTATCATTTGAGTCCATTGAATTTATATAGAATGCTACTATGGACTACTACCGCATACATATCCCAGTTTTTTTTTTATAAAAGGAAACATATAACAATAACTATACAAACATCACCAATTAAACAAGTGCTTATATCTAAAATAGAATCTATTCCGCTTTTGAAGCGAATTTAAAAAGCCTAACCAAAACACACTTATTAGAAAGAAACACAACTAAAAAGTGTTAAATATTGTCTACTTTTGCTAGTGTTTATGTCTCTCTACGACACACACTCTAGTAAAGCCTTATGTTGAATCAATGGAGGCAACAACTAACAACTCAACACAGAATCGTAACTAAAAACACATAGATGAATCGGCAGAGAATTATATACACGAGAACAATCAGACTTAATAGATAATGATCATGTGCATGAGAGAAGCTCTGATTCAGAAGAGAAGAGACGCTTACTTAATCTTAGAATCCATAGCCACTGTCTCGGATTTGATTTGGTGGTGCTGCTGCTAAGGATCAGTGATCAACCTGAAAAACAAAATCAAATTTGCTGAAAATTTGGATTTTCGTGTTTGTCTAGAGAGAGATCAAGAGAGAAATACAATGATATGGTTTATATATCAGATATATAAAGGAAACGATTGATGAACCACAACAGAGAGAATAATTGAGAGCTTGGTTAGGTTTTGTCTCGCCACAGATAATGCGAAGATTATCATGCTATATATACTCACATAAAGTTTTAACAAAATCCCGATTGAGACTCATATCCTCCGATAAATACGCAGAAGATAACGACCAAACAAATTAACTATATATCATTAAGTTATCGATAATATGTTCGATTAATATTAAAGTAAAAAAACATTAAATACACAATTTAAAATGATCTTTACGTATCTATTCTATTAGAACTAAAGTAAAAATCACTATTTACGCAATTTAGCGTATAGTTTCATCGAACACTGATATAATATTGTTTAAAAAAAAACACTGATATAATATGATGGTCAAAGAATTTAAAACCTTTGTAGTCTCCGTTTTTCTAGATAATAAAAAATTTATAATGCTAATTCCATTGATCTAGGCAGTATATGAAATTTTACTAAACTAAATATTAAAAAGTTATAATGATTACTATATACGATGAAAGATAGTTTAGAAAACATCAATTCAAATGTATAATGTGGTTTGAAATTTTTAAACTAAAGTGAAGAGTATAAACTTCAGTATATAGAGCCTTTATCGAAAACACAATATTTTTGAAGGGGTTAACCCACGGGTTTTAAAAAATTTCAAAAATATGAAAATCTGGTTTTAGCGTTTAGTTTCATCGAGCACTGACAAAAGATGATGGTCAAAGAGTTTAGAAACTTTGTAGTCTTCGTTTCTCTAGCTAATGAAAATTTTATAATGCTAATTTCATTGATCTAGGAAGTATACGGAATTTTACTAAACTAAATATTAAAAAATTAGAATGATTCCTATATACCATGTAAGATAGTTAGAATTACATTAATTCAAATATAGAATGTGGTTTAATTTTTTAAAACAAAAATAAAGAGTATAAACTTCAGTATACAGAGGATTAACCGAAAACTCATTATTTTAAAAGGGGTTAACCCATGTTTTTTGGAAAAAAATTCAAAAATATGAAAATCTAGTTTTATTGTATAGTTTCTTAGAGCACTGACATAAGATGTTGGTCAAAGAGTTTAAGAACCTATGTAGTCTCTGTTTCTCTAGATAATGAAGATTTTATAATGCTAATTCCACTAATCTAGGCAGTATATGAAATTTTAGTAAACTGAATATTAAAAATTAATGTGTTCTGAAATTTTTAAACAAAAGTGAAGAGTATAAAATTCAGTATATAAAAGATTTACCAAAAATTCATGATTTTAAAAGGGGTTAACCCACATTTTTGGAAAGAATTTCAAAAAATGAAAATCTGGTTTTATTGTATAGTTTCTTAGAACACTAACATAATATGATAGTCAAAGAGGATTTGAATCTTTGTTGTCTCTGTCTCTCTAGATAATAAATATTTAATAATGCTAATTCCACTAATCTAAGCAGTATATGAAATTTTAGTTAACTGAATATTAAAAAATTAGAATGATTAGCATATACCATGAAAGATAGTTAAGAAAACATTAATTCAAATGTAGAATGTGATTTGAAATTTTTAAACTAAAGCGAAGAGTATAAACTTCAGTATATAAATGATTTACCGAAAACTCAATATTTTTGAAGGAATTAACCCACGGATAATAAAAAAAATTTTAAAAATTTAAAATCCGGTTTTAGCGTATAGTTTCATCGAACACAGACATAAGATGATGGTCAAAGAGTTTAGAACCTCTATTGTCTCCGTTTCTCTATATAATGAAGATTTTATAATGTTAATTCCATTGATTTATGCAGTATATGAAATTTTACTAAACTCAATATTAAAAAATTAAAATAATTTTTATATACCATGAAAGATAGTTTAAAATACATTAATTCAAATGTAGAATGTGGTTTGAAATTTTTAAACTAAAGGGAAGAGTATAAACTTCAGTATATAGAGGATATACTGAAAACTCAATCTTTTTGAAGGGGTTAACCCACGGATTTTGAAAAAAATTCAAAAATTTGAAAATCTGGTTTTAGTGTATAGTTTCATAGAAGACTGACATAAGATGATGGTAAAAGAGTTTAGAACCTTTGTTGTCTCCGAATCTCTAGATAATTATGATTTTATAATGCTAATTCTATTGATCCAGACAATATATGAAATTTTACTAAGCTAAATATTAAAAAGTTATAATGATTCCTATATACCATGAAAGATAGTTTATAATACATTAATTTAAATGTAGAATGAACTATACTAAAGAGTATAAACTTCAGTATATAGAAGATTTACCGAAAACACAATATTTTTGAAAGGGTACCAACGGATTTTGTAAAAATATCAAAAATATGAGAATTTATTTTAGTGTATAGTTTCATCGAGCACTGACATAAGATGATGGTCAAAGAGTTTAGAACCTTTGTAGTCTCCGCTTCTCTAGATAATGAAGATTTTATAATGCAAATTCCATTGATTTAGGCAGTATATGAAATTTTACTAAACTAAATATTAAAAATTTATAATGATTACTATATACCATGAAAGATAGTTAAGAATACATTAATTCAAATGTAGAATTTGGTTTGAAATTTTTAAACTAAAGTATTCAGTATATAGATCATTTACCGAAAACTCAATATTTTTGAAGGTGTTAACCCACGGATTTTGAAAAAATTTCAAAAATATGAAAATATTGTTTTAGTATATAGTTTCATCGAGCACTGACATAAGATGATTGGTCAAAGAGTTTAGAACCTTTCTAGTCTCCGTTTCTCTAGATAATAAAGATTTTATAATGCTAATTCCATTGATCTAGGCAGTATATGAAATTTTACTAAACTAAATATTAAAAAGTTATAATGATTCCTATATACCATGAAATATAGTTTAGAATACATTAATTCAAATGTAGAATGTGGTTTGAAATTTTTAAACTAAAGGGAAGAGTATAAACTTCAGTATATAGAATATTTACCAAAAACTCAATATTTTTAAAGGGATTAACCCATGGATTTTGAAAAAAATTCAAAAATCTGGTTTTACTGTATAATTAGTTTAGAATACATTAATTCAAATCTAGAATGTAGTTTAAAATTTTTAAACTAAAGCGAAGAGTATAAACTTAAGTATATTGAGCATTTATCGAAAACTCAATATTTTTGAAGGGGTTAACCCACAGATTTTGAAAAAAAAATAAAAAATGAAAATCTTGTTTTAGTATATAGTTTCATCGAGCACTGAAATCAGATGATGGTCAAAGAATTTAGAACCACTGTAGTCTCCGTTTCTCTAGATAATGAAGATTTTATTATGCTAATCCCATTGATCTAGGCAGTATATGAAATTTTACTAAACTAAATATGAAAAAGGTATAATAATTCCTATATACCATGAATACTAGTTTAGAATATATTAATTCAAATGTAGAATGTGGTTTTAAATTTTTAAACTAAAGTGAAGAATATAAACTTCAGTATATAGAGGATATATTGAAAACTCAATCTTTTTGAAGGGGTTAACCCACTGATTTTGAAGAAAATTCAAAAATATGAAAATCTGGTTTTAGTGTATAGTTTCATCGAGCACTAACATAAGATGATGGTCAAAGAGTTTAGAATATTTGTTGTCTCCGTTTCTCTAGATAATGAAGATTTTATAATTATAATTCCATTGATCTAGGCAGTATATTAAATTTTACTAAATTAAATATTAAAAAAATTAGAATGATTTCTATATACCATGAAAGATAGTTTAGAATACATTAATTCAAATTTAGAATGTGGTTTAAAATTTTTAAATTAAAAGGAAGAGTATAACTTCAGTATATAGAGCATTTACCGAAAACTCAATATTTTTAAAGGGGTTACCCACGGATTTTGAAAAAAAATCAAAATCTGGTTTTACTGTATAATTAGTTTAGAATACATTAATTCAAATGTAGAATGTGGTTTTAAAATTTTAAACTAAAGTGAAGAGTAGAAACTTTACTATATAGTGGATTTACCGTAAACTCAATATTTTTGAAGGGGTTAACCCACGGATTTCGAAAAAAAATTCAAAAATTTAAAAATCTTGTTTTAGTGTATAGTTTCATCGAGAACTGACCTAAGATGACGGTCAAAGAGTTTAGAAACTTTGTAATATCATATTTCTCTAGATAATAAAGATTTTATAATGCTAATTTCATTGATCTAGGCAGTATATGAAATTTTACTAAGCTAAATAATAAAATATTCTAATAATTCTTATATACCATTAAAGATATTTTAGAATACATTAACTCAAATGTACAATGTGTTTTGAAATTTTTAAACTAAAGCGAAGAGTAGAAACTTAAGTATATAGAGGATTTACCGAAAACTCAATATTTTTGAAGGGGTTAACCCACAGATTTTTAAAATAATTCAAAAGTTTGAAAATCTGGTTTTAGTGTATAGTTTCATCGAGCACTGAAATAAGATGATGGTCAAAGCGTTTAGAACCTCTGTAGTCTCCGTATCTCTAGACAAAATGAAGATTTTATAATGCTAATTCAGTTGATATAGGCAGTATATAAAATTATACTAAACTAAATATTAAAAAATTATAATGATTCTTATATACCATGAAATATAGTTTTGAATAAATTAATTCAAATATACAATGTGATTTGAAATTTTTAAACTAAAGCCAAGAGTAGAAACTTCGGTATACAGAGGATTTACCGAAAACTCAATATTTTGAAGAGGTTAACCCACGGATTTTGAAAAAAAAATAAAAAATTTTAAAATCTTGTTTTAGTATATAGTTTCATTGAGCACTGACATAAGATGATGGTCAAAGCGTTTAGAACCTCTGTAGTCTCTGTTTATCAATATAATGAAGATTTTATAATGTTAATTTCATTGATCTAGGCAGTATATGAAATTTTACTAAACAAATTATTAAAAAATTATAATGATTCTTATATACCATGAAAGATAGTTTAGAATACACTAATTCAAATGTAGAATGTGGCTTGAAATTTTTAAACTAAAGCGAAGAGTAGAAACTTCAGTATATATTGATGATTTACAGAAAACTCAATATTTTTTAAGGGTTAACCCACGGATTTTGGAAAAAAATCAAAAATATAAAAATCCGGTTTTAGTGTATAGTTTCATCGAGCACTGACATAAGATGATGGTCAAAACGTTTAGAACCTATGTACTTTCCGTTTCTCAAGATAATTAAGATTTTATAATGCTAATTCCATTGATCTAGGCAATATATGAAATTTTACAAAACTAAATATTAAAAATTAAAATGATTCCTATATACCATGAAAAATAGTTTAGAATACATTAATTCAAATGTACAATGTGTTTTGAAATTTTTAAACTAAAGCGAAGAATAGAAACTTAAGTATATAGAGGATTTACAGAAAACTCAATAAATTTGAAGGGGTTAACCCACGGATTTTGAAAAAAATTCAAAAATTTGAAAATCTGGTTTTAGTGTATAGTTTCATCGAGCACTGAAATAAGATGATGGTCAAAGCGTTTAGAACCTCTGTAGTCTCCGTTTCTCTTGATAATGAAGATTTTATAATGCTAATACCATTGATTTAGGCAGTATATAAAATTATACTAAACTAAATATTAAAAAATTATAATGATTCTTATAAACCATGAAAGATAGTTTAGAATAAATTAATTCAAATATACAATGTGGTTTGAAATTTTTAAACTAAATCCAAGAGTAGAAACTTCAGTATATAGAGGATTTACCGAAAACTCAATATTTTTGAAGGGGTTAACCCACGGATTTTGAAAAAAAAAACAAAAATTTGAAAATCTGGTTTTAGTATATAGTTTCATCGAGCACTGACATAAGATGATGGTCAAAGCGTTTAGAACCTCTGTAGTCTCTGTTTCTCAATATAATGAAAAATTTATAATGTTAATTTCATTGATCTAGGCAGTATATGAAATTTTACTAAAGAAATATTAAAAAATTATAATTATTCTTATATACCATGAAAGATAGTTTAGAATACATTAATTCAAATGTAGAATGTGGTTTGAAATTTTTAAACTAAAGAGAAGAGTAGAAACTTAAGTATATCGATGATTTACAGAAAACTCAATATTTTTGAAGGGGTTAACCACGGATTTTGGAAAAAAATTCAAAAATATGAAAATCTGGTTTTAGTGTATAGTTTCAACGAGCACTGACATAAGATGATGGTCAAAGCGTTTAGAACCTATGTACTCTCCATTTCTCAAGATAATGAAGATTTTATAAAGATAATTCCATTGATATAGGCAGTATATTAAATTTTACTAAACTAAGTATTAAAAAATTAAAATGATTCCTATATACCATGAAAGATAGTTTAGAATACATTAATTCAAATGTACAATGTGTTTTGAAATTTTTAAACTAAAGCGAAGAGTAGAAACTTAAGTGTATAGAGGATTTACTGAAAACTAAATAAATTTGAACCCACGGATTTTGAAAAAATTTCAAAAATTTGAAAACCTGGTTTTAGTGTATAGTTTCATCGAGCACTGACATAAGATGATGGTCAAAGCGTTTAGAACCTCTGTAGTCTCCGTTTCTCTAGATAATAAAGATTTTATAATGCTAATACCATTGATCTAGGCAGTATATAAAATTATACTAAACTAAATATTAAAAAATTATAATGATTCTTATAAACCATGAAAGATAGTTTTGAATAAATTAATTCAAATATACAATGTGGTTTGAAATTTTTAAACTAAAGCCAAGAGTAGAAACTTCAGTATATAGAGGATTTACCGAAAACTCAATATTTTTGAAGGGCCCAACGGATTTTGAATAAAAATCAAAAATTTAAAAATATGGTTTTAGTATATAGTTTCATCGAGCACTGACATAAGATGATGGTCAAAGCGTTTAGAACCTCTGTAGTCTCCGTTTCTCAATATAATGAAGATTTTATAATGTTAATTTCATTGATCTAGGCAGTATATGAAATTTTACTAAACAAATTATTAAAAAATTATAATTATTCTTATATACCATGAAAGATAGTTTAGAATACATTAATTCAAATGTAGATAGTGGTTTGAAATTTTTAAACTAAAGCGAAGAGTAGAAATTTCAGTATATTGATGATTTACAGAAAACTCAATATTTTTGAAGGGGTTAACCCACGGATTTTGGAAAAAAATTCAAAAATTTGAAAATCTGGTTTTAGTGTATAGTTTCATCGAGCACTGAAATAAGATGATGGTCAAAGCGTTTAGAACCTCTGTAGTCTCCGTTTCTCTTGATAATAAAGATTTTATAATGCTAATACCATTGATCTAGGCACTATATAAAATTATACTAAACTAAATATTAAAAAATTATAATGATTCTTATAAACCATGAAAGATAGTTTAGAATAAATTAATTCAAATATACAATGTGGTTTGAAATTTTTAAACTAAAGCCAAGAGTAGAAACTTCAGTTATAGAGGATTTACCGAAAACTCAATATTTTTGAAGGGCCCAACGGATTTTGAATAAAAATCAAAAATTTAAAAATATGGTTTTAGTATATAGTTTCATCGAGCACTGACATAAGATGATGGTCAAAGCGTTTAGAACCTCTGTAGTCTCCGTTTCTCAATATAATGAAGATTTTATAATGTTAATTTCATTGATCTAGGCAGTATATGAAATTTTACTAAACAAATTATTAAAAAATTATAATTATTCTTATATACCATGAAAGATAGTTTAGAATACATTAATTCAAATGTAGATAGTGGTTTGAAATTTTTAAACTAAAGCGAAGAGTAGAAACTTCAGTATATTGATGATTTACAGAAAACTAAATATTTTTGAAGGGGTAACCCACGGATTTTGAAAAAATTTAAAAATTTGAAAATCTGGTTTTAGTGTATAGTTTCATCTAGCACTGACGTAAGATGAGTGTCAAAGCGTTTAGAACCTCTGTAGTCTCCGTTTCTCTAGATAATGAAGATTTATAATGCTAATTCCGTTGATCTAGGCAGTATATGAAAATTTTCTAAACTAAATATTAAAAAATTAGAATGATTCCTATATACCATGAAAGATAGTTTAGAATACATTAATTCAAATATACAATATGTTTTGAAAATTTTAAACTTAAGCGAAGAGTAGAAATTCAGTATATAGAAGATTTACCAAAAACTCAATATTTTTGAAGGGGTTAACCCACGTATTTTGAAATAAATTCAAAAATTTGAAAATCTGGTTTTAGTGTATAGTTCATCGAGCACTGACATAAGATGATGGTCAAAGCGTTTAGAACCTCTGTAGGCTTCGTTTCTCTAGATAATGAATATTTTATAATGCTAATTCCAGTCTTTTAGGCAGCATATGAAAATTTTACTAAACTAAATATTAAAAAATTAGAATGATTCTTATATACCATGAAAGATAGTTTAGAATAAATTAATTCAAATATACAATGTGGTTTGAAAATTTTAAAGTAAAGCCAAGAGTAGAAACTTCAGTATATAGAGGATTTACCGAAAACACAATATTTTTGAAGGGGTTAACCCACGGATTTTGAAAAAAAAAAAAAAATTTGAAAATCTGGTTTTAGTATATAGTTTCATCGAGCACTGACATAAGATGATTGTCAAAGCGTTTAGAACCTCTGTAATCTCCGTTTCTCAATATAATGAAGATTTTATAATGTTAATTTCATTGATCTAGGCAGTATATGAAATTTTACTAAACAAACTATTAAAAAATTATAATGATTCTTATATACCATGAAAGATAGTTTAGAATACATTAATTCAAATGTAGAATGTGGTTTGAAATTTTTAAACTAAAGCGAAGAGTAGAAACTTCAATATATAGAGGATTTACAGAAAACTCAATATTTTTGAAAAGGTTAACCCACGGATTTTGAAAAAAATTTCAAAAATTTGAAAATCTGGTTTTAGTGTATAGTTTCATCTAGCACTGACATAAGATGATGGTCAAAGCGTTTATAACCTATGTACTCTCCGTTTCTCAAGATAATGAATATTTTATAATGCTAATTCCATTGATCTAGGCAATATATTGAAATTTCACAAAACTAAATATTAAAAAATTAAAATGATTCCTATATACCATGAAAGATAGTTTAGAATATACTAATTCAAATGTACAATGTGTTTTGAAAATTTTAAACTAAAGCGAAGAGTAGAAACTTAAGTATATAGAGGATTTACCGAAAACTCAATAAATTTGAAGGGGTTAACCCACGGATTTGGAAAAAAAATTCAAAAATTTGAAAATCTGGTTTTAGTGTATAGTTTCATGGAGCGCTGACATAAGATGATGGTCAAAGCATTTAGAACCTCTGTAGTCTCCGTTTCTCTAGATAAAGAACATTTTATAATGCTAATACCATTGATCTAGGCAGTATATAAATTATACTAAACTAAATATTAAAAAATTATAATGATTCTTATAAACCATGAAAGATAGTTTCGAATAAATTAATTCAAATATACAATGTGGTTTGAAATTTTTAAGCTAAAGCCAAGAGTAGAAACTTCAGTATATAAAGTATTTACAGAAAACTCAATATTTTTGAAGGGGTTAACCCACGGATTTTGAAAAAATTTCAAAAATTTGAAAATCTGGTTTTAGTGTATAGTTTCATCTAGCACTGACATAAGATGATGGTCAGAGCGTTTAGAACCTATGTACTCTCCGTTTCTCAAGATAATGAAGATTTTATAATGCTAATTCCATTGATCTAGGCAGTATATGAAATTTTTACTAAAACTAAATATTAAAAAATTAAAATGATTCTTATATACCATGAAAAGATAGTTTAGAATACATTAGTTCAAATGTACAATGTGTTTTGAAATTTTTAAACTAAAGCGAAGAGTAGAAACTTAAGTATATAGAGGATTTACCGAAAACTCAATAATTTTGAAGGGGTTAACCCACGGATTTTGAAAAAAATTCAAAAATTTGAAAATCTGGTTTTAGTGTATAGTTTCATCGAGCACTGACATAAGATGATGGTCAAAGCGTTTAGAACCTCTGTAGTCTCCGTTTCTATAGATAATGAAGATTTTATAATGCTAATACCATTGATCTAGGTAGTATATAAAATTATACTAAACTAAGTATTAAAAAGTTATAATGATTTTTGTAAACCATGAAAGATAGTTTAGAATAAATTAATTCAAATATATAATGTGGTTTGAAATTTTTAAACTAAAGCCAAGAGTAGAAACTTCAGTATATAGAGGATTTACCGAAAACTCAATATTTTTGAAGGGGTTAACCCACGGATTTTGAATAAAAATCAAAAATTTGAAAATCTGGTTTTAGTATATATTTTCATCGAGCACTGACATAAGATGATGGTCAAAGCGTTTAGAACCTCTGTAGTCTCCGTTTCTCAATATAATGAAGATTTTATAATGTTAATTTCATTGATCTAGGCAGTATATGAAATTTTAGTAAACAAATTATTAAAAAAGTTATAATTATTCTTATATACCATGAAAGATAGTTTAGAATACGTTAATTCAAATGTAGATAGTGATTTGAAATTTTTAAAACTAAAGCGAAGAGTAGAAACTTCAGTATATTGATGATTTACAGAAAACTCAATATTTTTGATGGGGTTAACCCACGGATTTTGGAAAAAAATTCAAAAATTTGAAAATTTGGTTTTAGTGTATAGTTTCATCGAGCACTGACATAAGATGATGGTCAAAGCGTTTAGAACCTATGTACTCTCCGTTTCTCAAGATAATGAATATTTTATAATGCTAATTCCATTAATCTAGGTAGTATATGAAATTTTACTAAACTAAATATTAAAAAATTAAAATGATTCCTATATACCATGAAAGATAGTTTAGAATACATTAATTCAAATGTACAATGTGTTTTGAAATTTTTAAACTAAAGCGAAGAGTAGAAACTTAAGTATATAGAGGATTTACCGAAAATTCAATAAATTTGAAGGGGTTAACCCACAGATTTTGAAAAAATTTCAAAAATTTGAAAATCTGGTTTTAGTGTATAGATTCATCGAGCGCTGACATAAGATGATGGTCAAAGCGTTTTAGAACCTCTGTAGTCTCCGTTTCTCTAGATATTAAAAATTATACAATGTGGTTTGAAATTTTTAAACTAAAGCCAAGAGTAGAAACTTTAGTATATAGAGGATTTACCGAAAACTCAATATTTTTGAAGGAGTTAACCCACGGATTTTGAATAAAAATAAAAAATTTTGAAAATCTGGTTTGAGTATATAGTTTCATCGAGCACTGACATAAGATGATGGTCAAAGCGTTTAGAACCTCTGTAGTCTCCGTTTCTCTAGATAATGAAGATTTTATAATGCTAATTCCATTGATCTAGGCATTATATGAAATTTTACTAAACTAAATATTAAAAAATTAAATGATTCCTATATACCATGAAAGATAGTTTAGAATACATTAATTCAAATGTACAATGTGTTTTGAAATTTTTAAACTAAAGCGAAGACTAGAAACTTAAGTATATAGAGTATTTATCGAAAACTCAATAAATTTGAAGGGGTTAGGTTAACCCACGGATTTTGAAAAAAAAAATCAAAAATTTGAAAATCTGGTTTTAGTTTATAGTTTCATCGAGTACTGACATAAGATGATGGTCAAAGTGTTTAGAACCTCAATAGTCTCCGTTTCTCTATACAATGTGATTTTATAATGCTAATTCCATTGTTCTATGCAGTATATATAATTATACTAAACTAAATATTTAAAAATTATAATGATTCTTATAAACCATGAAAGATAGTTTAGAATAAACTAATTCAAATATACAATGTGGTTTGATATTTTTAAACTAAAGCAAAGAGTAGAAACTTCAGTATATAGAGGATTTACCGAAAACTCAATATTTTTGAAGGGGTTAATCCACATATTTTGAAAAAAATCAAAAATTTTAAAATCTGGTTTTAGTATATAGTTTCATCGAGCACTGACATAAGATGATGGTCAAAGCGTTTAGAACCTCTGTAGTCTCTGTTTCTCAATATAATGAAAATTTTATGATGTTAATTTCATTGGTATAGGCAGTATATGAAATTTTACTAAACAAATTATTAAAAACATTATAATTATTCTTATATACCATGAAAGATAGTTTAGAATACATTAATTCAAATGTAGAATGTGGTTTGAAATTTTTAAACTAAAGCGAAGAGTAGAAACTTTAGTATATAGTGGATTTACCTTAAACTCAATATTTTTGAAGGGCTTAACCCACAGATTTTGAAAAAAAATTCAAAAATTTAAAAATCTTGTTTTAGTGTATAGTTTCATCGAGCACTGACATAAATATTTCATAATGCTAATTTCATTGATCTAGGCAGTATATGAAATTTTTCTAAAATAAATAATAAAATATTTCTAATGATTCTTATATACCATTAAAGATAGTTTAGAATACATTAATTCAAATGTAAAATGTGTGTTGAAATTTTTAAACTAAAGCGAAGAGTAGAAACTTAAGTATATAGAGGATTTACCGAAAACACAATATTTTTGAAGGGGTTAACCCACAGATTTTATAAAAAAATTCAAAAATTTGAAAATCTGGTTTTGGTGTATAGTTTCATCAAGCACTAACATAAGTTGATGGTCAAAGCGTTTAGAACCTATGCACTCTCCGTTTCTCAAGATAATGAAGATTTTACAATGCTAATTTCATTGATCTAGGCAGTATATGAAATTTTACTAAACAAAATATTAAAAAATTAAAATGATTCCTATATACCATGAAATGTAGTTTAGAATACATTAATTCAAATGTTCAATGTGTTTAGAAATTTTTAAACTAAAGCGAAGAGTAGAAACTTAAGTATATAGAGGATTTACCGAAAACTCAATAATTTTGAAATTGTTAACCCACGGATTTTGAAAAAAAATCAAAAATTTGAAAATCTGGTTTTAGTGTATAGTTTTATCGAGCACTGACATAAGATGATGGTCAAAGCGTTTAGAACCTCTGTAGTCTCCGTTTCTCTAGATAATGAAGATTTTACAATGCTAATTCCATTGATCAAGGCAGTATATAAAATTATACTAAACTAAATATTAAAAAATTATAATGATTCTTATTAACCATGAAAGATAGTTTAGAATAAATTAATTCAAATATACGATGTGGTTTGAAATTTTTAAACTAAAGCCAAGAGTAGAAACTTCAGTATATAGAGGATTTACCGAAAACTCAATATTTTGAAGGGGTTAGTATATAGTTTCATCGAGCACTGACATAAGATGATGGTCAAAGCGTTTAGAACCTCTGTAGTCTCCGTTTCTCAATATAATGAATATTTTATAATGTTAATTTCATTGATCTAAGCATTATATGAAATTTTACTAATAAAAATTATTAAAAATTTATAATGATTTTTATATACCATGAAAGATAGTTTAGAATACATTAATTCAAATTTAGAATGTGGTTTGAAAATTTTAAACTAAAGCGAAGAGTAGAAACTTTAGTATATAGAGGATTTACCGAAAACTCAATATTTTTGAAGGGTTTTAACCCACGGATTTTGAAAAAAATTCAAAAATTCAAAAATCTGGTTTTAGTGTATAGTTTCATCGAGCACTGACATAAGATGATGGTCAAAGCGTTTAGAACCTATTTAGTCTCCGTTTCTCTAGATAATGAAGATTTATAATGCTAATTCCATTGATCTAGGCAGTATATGAAATTTTACTAAACTAAATATTAAAAAATTAGAATGATTCTTATATACCATGAAAAATAGTTTAGAATTCATCTCAAATGTAGAATGTAGTTTGAAAATTTTAAACAAAAGTGAAGAGTATAAATTTCAGTATATAGAGGATTTTCCGAAAATCATTATTTTAAAAGAGGTTAACCCACATTTTTTGAAAAAAAAATTAAAAAAATGAAAATCTGGTTTTATTGTATAGTTTCTTAGAACACTGACATAAAATGATGTCCAATGAGGTTTAGAAACTCTGTTGTCTCCGTTTTTCTAGATAATGAAGATTTTATAATGCTAATGCCACTAATCTAGGCAGTATATGAAATTTTAGTAAACTGAATACTAAAAAAATTAGAATGATTCCTATAAACCATGAAGATAGTTTTGAATACATTAATTCAAATTTAGAATGTGGTCTGAAATTTTTAAACTAAAGCGAAGAGTATAAACTTCAGTATATAGAGGATTTACCGAAAACTCAATAATTTTGAAGGGTTTATCCTATGTATTTTGAAAAAAAAATCAAAAATATGAAAATCTGGTTTTAGTGTATAGTTTCATTGAGAACTGATATAAGATAATGGTCAAAAAATTGAAACCTTTATAGTCTCCGGTTCTCTAGATAATGGAGATTTTATAATGTTAATTCCATTGATCTAGGCAGTATATGAAATTTTACTAAACTAAATATTAATAAAGTATAATGATATATATATATATATATATATCATAAAAGATAGTTTAAAATACATTAATTCAAATATAGAATGTGGTTTGAAATTTTTGAACTAAAGAGTATAAACTTTAGTATATATAGCATTTGTCAAAAACTCAATATTTTTGGAAGGAGTTAGGCCACGGTTTTGAACAAAATTCAAAAATATGAAACTATGTTGTATATTGTCAATTTGAACATATTATTATAATTGATTAGTAACCACAAAATTAATTAACCCACAAAATATAATATACTACTCCATCCGTTTTATTTTATTTGTCATTCTAAACTTATGCACACATATTAATAAAATTTAATATGTGATTTTATATATTTCTAAAATAAAAACACAATTACCTATACACCTAACCACATTTCAACCAATAGAAAAATAAACTGGATAATCTTATTAATAAATTTGGCATTGAAATTCTAAAACGACACTTATTTTGAAACGGAAAATTTTCTCTAAAACGACACTTAATGTGAAACGGAAGGAATATGTTCAAACTTCAAAGTACACTTACTACTCGGGTATAAAACATGTATATTTTTCAAATGTACGTATTTTATACATAAATGACTTAAGTAAATTGAAAATAACAACATTCAGATTACTATACAAATATGTTTTTCAACAAAAAGAATGGGAAAAAATATTCAAAACCATCGCGGGAAAATGGGATTTATTTGGCGGGAAGAATAATCACAATTTTCCATTAAATAGTTGATAATATAATTATTTAAGACATGAATATTTTCCAGAATCTTCTTCAAGCGCTGTTTCGAATTATTCCCAACTGAAGCGACGGGCGTTCCCATTAGGGTTTCTCGAGGGTGGGAATCTAAAAAAATCATGTACGGAGGCGAGTTTGACGGTAACGCCGCATTCGCCGGTGGCGGTTTCATGCCTTCTCAGTCAACCACGCAAGCGCCTGAGTCCTCATCTGCTTTCAGGGTTTCGTATCTCCTTAAATCTTCTTCTTTCTTCTCGTTTTTGCGAATACGATTATTATCATGATGCCGTTTCGATTTTTCCGGTGGTCGATGCATCCTCCGATTCTCTCGCGAAAATTATTACGTTATCATTTTCACTTTCGATGTAAGTATGAGTTATCTCTCTGTTTTTGCAGAATCGGGATGCGCGTACGTTGCTTCCCCTGACGTTGAAGCAATTGAATAGTGTTTCAACCAGCGGTGAATCGAATTTCTCCATAGACGGCGTTGACATCAACACTGTGAGCTCTTTTGCCTTCTTCAGCAGTTAACTCTTGTTTGTTTACTGATATACTGTGCCCTATTAGCGGTTAAGTTTTTGAGTCAAGTTCAGTCAAGTATATGATTTACATCTGTAGATTCTTTACTTTGGTGATCTTGAGTATGTTTGGGCTGTAGATTTGATGTCTATTGAGCTAAGCATTTGAGGTTTTGTGTTGTATGTGTTTGTTTAGGTTGCAATTGTCGGACGAGTTTCTAGAATTGAGAACCGAATCACACAGGTTGATTTTGTTGTAGATGATGGTACTGGCTGCGTTGAATGCATCAGATGGTAAGTACTTCTTTGCTTCTAAATCTTATAAGAACTCAATTTGAAATGCTCTCACAATGGCTCAACTATGTCTTGCTAATTCGTAGTGAACAATGATTTGCAGGTGTCATGAACGCCAAGAAACTGAAGAAATGGAAGCTGTCAGGTATATTTCTGCACAACAACTCTTGTTGATTCTTTGATTTTGGTTTAGTATCTAACTCTGACAGTCTACATCTGTTGCAGGTTGGGAATGTATGTTCGCCTACATGGACACCTGAAAAGCTTTCAGGGGAAGCGATCTATGAATGTTTTCTCAGTCAGGTACATTGCCATACTAGATCATTCTATGATATTGATATCACAATCTGCTTTCTACTTTTGAGATTTCTGTTTTATCTATATCATATTTCTTTGTGGTTTAAAGTGTTACATACTCTGTATTTCTTTGTCTATAAGTAAATGAACTTGCTGAATCTGGCCAGGCCTGTCACTGACTTCAACGAGGTTGTACACCACTTTACCGAGTGTATCTATGTCCACATGTACAACACTAAGCCACGGGTATTAGACTATCCTTAACCTTTATTTCAAGCTTTAATCCACAGCCTAAAACTTAATTCATGTTGTGTACTAACCTCAATTATCTCCAGGGTGGTTCTGTTACTCAGGCTACGGAAACTCCTAGGCCCCAAATGCCATACTCAACGACGCCAACCCCTGCAAGGCCATTCCAAACCGGTCCCTCGAACCAGTTCAATGATCCAATGCATGGCGTAAGGCAGACAGTCTTAAATTACCTGAATCGTCCTATGCACCTGTAAGTTCATCTAATATCCCCAAAAGAAATCATCAATTCAACTTTTAATACTCATGATTATACTTTGGTTTCGAAGCGAGCATATCAACCACTAATGTCTCTATGTGCCAACCTTAGTTAAGTGTTTTAAGTAAAACTCATTCAACAGACCACAATAATACAGCCTTGTTGCGTATGCTTGAAACTGAAATGTTGCAGATGATGGTTTTTTGAGTTAGTGTTAAGTTAATTGTCATTAGAAAATTAACTTCTTTCGTTGGATTTTCTCTTTCTCTCGATCTCACACAAAAAGCAGAACTTGGTATTTGGTTATATATATATTTTGAATACTTTTCAGGAGATCTGAAGCTGGAGTTCACTGCGATGTGATTGCACGCGACCTCGGGATTCCGCTGCCTCAAGTCAAGTAAAAATCTCCCCATTGTTTCTCACATCTCCCCTCTCACTGACAAAGTTAACAGTATAAAAATGGAATCTCTATTGACAAGAACCGCTTGATCTCTGTGAATATCTATGGCAGGGACGCGTTGGAACAGCTCTCGAACGATGGCTGCGTTTACTCTACTAGCGATGAGACTTGCTTCAAATCAACCGCAAACGCATGATCAAAATGGATTTATCTACAGACCAATCTTTTTTAAGTACGGAAAAAGCCTTTGTATAGGCCCTATGGTACGACAACTTATGGCTTTAAGACTACATCTATCTAATAGCTTTTGGATTTGTTAAAATAAACTCAAAGGTTCAATCAAATCTTTCCGTCATATAATATTTCTTTGGTCTACTTGCCCAGACATTTAGTCCCAAACAGAGCCGAGTTTTGGGCTGGGCCGTCTATTTTTATTAGTCATTAGGGGTTAATAGTATTCAATGCAGCATCATGAGCAAAGTCTCAAACTTGCTATGTTTGTCAACTGTAGTTGGTAAAGCGTCATGACTTTCATAAAATGACTAGACCAGCTGAATAATGTTATTTGGAAAACTATTGTCAAACAAAAATGTTCAGTTTTTCTTCTGTTCTGCAGATTTAGTTGAATGACCATGGCTAGTTGTTTCTTGACTATCTAAAATCTTGGAATTATGTTATGTTGTAATCCATATGAAAACCCCAAGTGGTAGTATACTAGTATTATAAAATTTCAGTTCAAATAATTGGGCTCTTTAAATATTATTAACATTGTCATAGTCGTATTGTCACGAGTCACCGAGTGACTTTACACCTACGTCAGTTGTTTAATTTATTGTTTTTTCCATTTGCAAGTTGGTTTTCTCGAATTTGCGCAGTGAAATGACATTCAAATTTACATCTCGTAGAGGACTGATTAGCTTAAACTTCAATCTACGATTTCATTAGACTTAAAAATATAGTTCCAGATAAATCGATTACATAACTTAGAGTTCTGTTTTTTTTTGTGATGGAACAATTCATGTATTATAGACAACAAACAAAGATTCAATTTGGATACAAAACATAAGAAAACCTGAAACTAGAGACACTTACTGACTTATTATTCAGCAGGGAACTTAACGTTTATAAAGTTAACAAGAGCGACCAAGAACTTATCAAGATAGAGTACTTAAATTGTTTTACATCCAAACAGCCATTGGTCCATTACAGAACCTAATCAAAGGACAACCGTAGTACGGATACGACAGATCGGTAGGACCCCTTATAGTATTTTTTTGTAATAACTATTTTGTTTTTTATTTTTTTCCACCAAGAGAGAAAGAGAGAGAGGGAAAAATTAAAATCAGTCACATGGAGAAGAAACGAAAATACGGATATGATCCAAGAAGCTAAGATGCTGCGGCCTATCGTTCCGCTTCACGTACCCACGCGCTTCCTTCTCCGTGTACGCGCCGAACGATCTCCTCCTATTCCTCTCCCACAGCTCCTCCTCGTAGCTCTTGTGCGCGTAGTACGCCTCCACCACGCACGACAAAGCATGTTCTGTTTCAAGATCATCTCCTCCTCCTTCCTCCTTCAGGAGACGGATCGGTTGTCTGACGTAATGGCCACGGCTCGTCCCTTCGAGCTCGTCGAGGCGGGAGAGACCGCGAGGAGAAACCGCGTAGAGCTCTCCCGTGACGCGCTGGCCCGATCCGGGCTTGTTGAGGAGGAAAGGGACTCGGTAGGGCCCGCAGACGAGGGGGTACATGTCTAAGGTTTGGTAGACTCCTTTGAAAGATGCGTCTCCGGATCGGATCAGATCTTGCATCAGGACGTGGTTCGAGAATCCTCTCTTCAAAGTTCCGTATGAGAACACAAGCGTCGTCGTTTTGGCGGTGATGGTGGTCTCCGTGGCGTTTGATTCGTGGCCCATGGTTGAGAGAAATAGAATCAAGAATCGTATTAAGAGAGAGAGAGAGAGAGAGAAGTTATTGGAATCTCTGGTTTTTAGGGCGTGAAATTTTGGTTGAGCCGATGACGCGTTTATATAGTAGTGGATTTGTTCCTCTTTTGCTGCTGATTGTATTATTTTATTTTTTATTTTCTCCAGTTTTGTTTTTTTTTTGCGTATAATTAATAAGCATATTTAAAAAAAATAAGTTGCTAGTTATAACTTGCAAGATACTAGCATTTTATTTAAATATGCTTTCTATTTTCTGTGGTTGAAAGTATAATAATAGTGTAAATCCCAAATAAGTATGTTTCTTAACTACATTAAAAACATGGCTAATCATAGTTATAATTTTGGTTTATAAATATCAATAATTTGTAGATATTAATAAGGGTCCCTTTGACACCAAATTCTTACTCAAATATTTTGGTTATGATGGAAATTGAATAAAGAGTTGCGTTTAGCTGGTTACCATATGTGAATGATAAAAAATATTAAAAGAGGCCCACTCGGCTTACTAAATGGACAAGTACTGCAAACGCCGTATCATATACATCATACAACATATCACATGTCATAGACCAAAATAAAAATCTTTAGTTTTTTTATGTAATAAAGTACTTTTTCTGTTCTTGGGATAGAAAACCAAAAAAAAATATCAATAATTGGCGTGAGAGGTTGGTGTGTTTGGGATTACGTGTGGATGCAGAATGTAGCATCACCACACATTACAGCCAAGTTGCCATTCTTAATTTAACCTTGTATTATTTGGAAAGTTTTTTAGATCCATATTTTAATATCATTTAAAAATAAATTATTAGTGTAAGGGGTGGACAATAGCTCAATCAAAAAGATATACGAACACATTTGTCTGGGTTATCTTTGATTTTAGAAATCCAGAGGTGATTATTTGGATGTTATAAGAACAGAAAACTTGTATATTCAGATAAATGAAAGAATAAAAGGCACGTAAATACTTGGTTTGATTGACAAAGAAAAGATGAATAGATGATTAAGCAATGGAATAATTGACAACACACACAACACAAAAGCTAAAGGTAAATTGGACTTTTGTTCCGTGGCTGCAGTACGATTGCACCGTACTTCTTTTTACCTAAAACCTGAGATATTTTGTTTTTTTTATATTAATTTAAACGGCGGAAAGATAAAAGTAAATCAAAAGTGACCTTCCTAGCAACTTTTTAACACAGCGCAGCCTGTTCCATTACAGGAATCTGACAACATCTGATTCATCAACCATTGAATCAAGAAAGAATAATAATAATATGATATTCCATAATAATATGGTTAGACGTTTGTAATTTTCTTTTGAGCGATTTAACAATTTTTTCAGTGTTTAAAACTGTATTTTCCATGTTTAATTAAAGACTTATTTTGTGGAAGTTAAAGGTTTCTTGCATGTAATCATTTTCATGTAAAACCACCATGGAAAAAAACAAGAAAAAAGAAAAACAACATTGTGAATGGTGAACTGAAAAGCACATTAACCGGTGGACACAAAGCATGACTCACTGAAAACTTTAGGGCACGTTCAATGGACAGAGTGACAATGAACACAAAAACTTTAGTGCATATTTCACTCTGCTATTCTTTTTATGAAACCATTATAGTATTAGACTATTTCCATTTTATGATGAAAAATGATGTTTCATGATGCAGAATTTTTTTTTTTAGTTCTATTAGTTTAGTCTACTAATCAGAGCAGTATTCTTGTATAATAAAACCTTAATATACTTCTAAAAATCATCTTTGTCACTTTTATGTTATATCCCATGAATGATATAATACAACACAGTAAAGGCGTAACACACACAATCTATGAAGGTTAAGCATTGACTAGACACATTGTTTTCTTCTTATGGTGTATACCATCATATTTCTAAAACATACAACATCCTGCAAAAGCTGTTATATCGTCGAACGGGGTGAACATAAGGCATACACCTCTGTATTACAGCTCCTGATCAAAATCTGTGGAGACCGAATAATAATAATGCCTTTTTGAGTTTCAAGATCAAAGGTTATATAAGCTCTGTTTCTGCTTCAGATGACACAGTAGCCTGTTAAAGAAAATGTAAGAAGTGAGACAGAATAGCATCAAGCTATATTGACCGGAATGGAATTATCGAGCATTGGTGTAGAGCAGAAAAGGAGTAAACCAGATCGAAACCTTGCTCATCTGTAGTGTCATTGCCTTCAGCCAATTGAATAAAGAGCTGTGTTTAGCTGGTTTACCATATGCGAATGATAAAATAATCAGAGGAAGCCCACTCGGCTTACTAAATGGACAAAGTACTGCAAACGTCGTATCATATACATCATACAACATATCATATGTCATAGACAAAACAAAAATCTTTTTTTTTTAATGTAATAGTTTTGCTTTAATCTATTCACTTCTTGGGATATAAAACCAAAAATATAGCAATAATTGGCGTGAGAGGTTGGTGTATTTGGGATTACGTGTGGACGCAGAATGTAACATCACCACACATTACAGCCAAGTTGCCATTCTTTATTTAACCTTTATTATTTGGAAAGTTTTTAAGAAGATCCATATTTTAACATCATTTAAGAAGATTAATCAGTGTGTAGGGTGGACTGTGGACAATAGCTCAATCAGAAAGACATACAAACACATTTGTTTGGGTTATCTTTGATTTTAGAAATCCAGAAGTGATTATTTGGATGTTTTAAGAACAGAAAACTTGTATGAATTGTCCATCCAGAAGTGATTATTTGGATGGACAATACTTGGTTTGATTGAAAAAGCAAAGACGAATTGATGAAAATGATTAAACAATGGAGTAATTGACAACACACACAACAAAAGCTAAATTGGACTTTTGTTCCGTGGCTGCAGTACGATTGCACCGTACCTCTTTTTACCTAAAACCTGAGATATTTTGTTTTTAACTTTTATGTTATTTTAGTTGCTCAAGAAAAACCTTTACGTTATTTTAGAAAGCGGAAAAATAAAGTAAAGCAAAAGTGCCTTTCCTAGCAACTTTTTTTAACACAACGCAGCCTGTTCCATTAAAGTAATCTGACAGATCTGATTCATCTACCATTGAATCAATAAATAATATTAATAATATGATATTTCTTGAGCGATTAAGAATTTTCCAGTGTAGACTACAGTTTAAAGCTGTATTTTTCATTTTTAATTACACAATTATTTTGTGAAAGATAAAGGTTTCTTGCATGTACACAATGGAAAAAAAAAAGAAAAAGAAAAAGAAAAAACAACATTGTGAATGGTGAACTGCGAAGCACATTCAACGGTGGACACTGGACACAAAGCATGACTCACTGAAAACTTTAGTGCACATTCAATGGACGAAGTGACAATGAACACAAAAAGTTGCTTTAGAAATCTTTTAACATTTTGTTTAGTGACTAGATATCATTTCACTCTGCTATTGTTTTTTCTGAAACCATTATATCATATTTTTTTCCAATTTACAAATGACATATTTCACAATGTAGATCTGAACATTTACTTCTATTAGTTTAGTCTATTAATTAGAGAAGTATATACTTGTATAATAAAACCTTAATATACTTGTGAAAATGATCTTGTCACTTTTATGTTATAAGTTATAACCCATGAATCGTAAAATACAAAAGTCACACAATCTATGATGGTTGAGCATTTACTAGACACATTGTTTCTTCTTATCGTGTATACACTCTTTTCTTTTTTTTTGGTAAAATGTTAAGATTGTATACCATCATATTTATAGAGCATACAATACAACATCCAGATAAATCTGTTATATCGTCGAATGGGGTGACCGAATAGTATTTGCCATTTGAGTTTCAAGATCAGATGTTAATTGAGCTCTGTCTCTTCTTCAGTTGATACAGTATCCTGTTAAAGAGAAATGTACGAACTGAGACAGAGTTGCATCAAGCTATATATTGATTGGTAATAGAGTTAACAAGCGTAGAGCAAAAAAAGGAGTAAACCAGATTGAAACCTTGCTCATCTGTCGTGCTATTCCCTTCCGCCAGCTGTTGTGTCCTGCACATTCAAGGTGTTTGGTTAAGCAAACATAAAAAAAAAAAAACTTTTCGAGTTAAAAGAGAGGGACGTACCATGGTGATAAGGAGTGACTAATGCCAAGTCCATTGCAAGTGAGTATCAGTCCCTTAAATCTAGCCAGATACTCCTGCGTTAATATCAACATATCTCAACATACTAATAATGCCAAAGGAGTTGAAAACAGATTTGTTGCAGTATCTCAAAATGTAACAACATTTCATTACCCGCAAAGTATACTTGTGAATCTCGTATATTCCGGTTAAATCATACTCAAAACGTAAAGCAGGGTCCATTAGCACTGCAAGGAATAAGAAACCAGATCAAATTACATTAAGATATCAATGTACGAACCCCTTAATTAAGACAAAAGTTCAACCTCAAAGATTTTGAAATATTATATTTTATTTATTATAAGTTTTGATTCAAAAGCAACTTCATCGATTCAACAAGTGATCCAAAGACACGAAGCAATCATATATGCAAAGGAGTATACCGTTATAAGCTTCATTGATCTCCTGAAACTTTGAAGTAGCCACAGTGTCACCTTTGTGCTTATCAGGATGCCACTTCTGCATCATGGCAAGAATCTCAATAACACTTTTACTAATTAAATTTTAGAACTAAAACCAAAATGAACACATCAGAGTTTTATAATTACTAACCAAAGCAAGCTTCCGATAACTCAGTTTGAGCATCTCCTCAGTTGCATCATAATCAACTTCTAGGATCTTATAGTAATCCTTCTAAAAAAACAGAGTAGATCAAATTCATATTAGTGATCACTCATATTTTCCAGCAAGCAATCAATTCAAGAAGCATCCAAAACTGTTTCTCTCAAAAGAATAGTGAAAACGATCTATTCTATAACAGCAACGAATCATCTCTGAAGTTCATTTGGTTTCACTCAATTTTGTAGAAAAATCTAAACATTATATGAAAAACAAGAATGAACCACAGAAACAACTATAGCCAATTAAACCCAGTAATCATCAGTGATAGAAAATTATTTTAGTACCTTGGGAGAATTGTTATCTTCCATCTGATGCAAAGAGGAACAGAGCAAGAATCTCTTCCCACATCATCTAATTAAAGAATATAAACAGCAATAAATGTGAAATAAGGACTGCAGATTTTTCTTTTTCTTATTTGTCTCCTCGGAAAAATCAAACTAATGGCAGAGAAAATACTGAAATCTTTTATTTTTCTCCAGAAAAAGATAGAATTTCAGCAGCAAAATATCAATCGAATCTGTGGTTTTGCTTTGCTTTTTTTCCAGTTTATTTTCTTTGTTTTTGTAATTAGGAAGAAGATGCATTTTTTTTTAACTTTTATTTGTTAGGTGTGACGTTGATTGAAGATAGATAACCGATTGCATGAAGAGGCAACCGGTTAAACTGAGTTTGACCAATCCGGTTTACGGTTTATCCACAGAACATATCCCTTTCACACATGTAAATAACATCATTTTTGGTTTTACCTGAGATAGTACTTAGTACCCTTTCTTCTCAACTTGCAAGTGACCCACTTAGGCATAAATTTCTGAATACTCTGGATGTATGAATAAAATTGTCAGCTGCTCGCTGATATGGTATATCTATAACGAACATGAGTAAAGGCTAAAAATAGACATAAACACACACTTTAGGTTTAAGCAGATCAGTCTACAGAACCAGACATCTTCTCATCTGTTTTTTTTCCATCGCCTTCATATGTGCATAGTTGTGGCGAGTCCTGGTTTGGTTGAGCCTTCTTCAGGAAACCAAAAGACCAAACTAAAAGATAGGTTCCCTGTTCAAAGAAAAAGAAGGGTTCATTTATATGAACAGATGATCCAGAGCTACTGCAGATGCTCTCCCATGTCTCTTGATGGTGTGTTGCTATCCCTAAGAAGTAAGAATCCCTATGATGATTTGTCAGGGAAGTTTCTGAAGAGAAACATAGGAGTATTCACATTCTGCTTCTTGTGTTCCCATCCAGACACTTGTCTCTGATTCTGCTGTTGTCTTTGTTGTTGTTGTTGTTCCTTCTCCAGGGGAGAGAAGGATAAGGATAGTGAGAGAGAAGCTGCACTGTCTTCTTCTGCCTTCTGGCTACTGCTACTTCTATGTTTCTCAGTGGCGCTTGGTCTAGCCATGAAGGGCAAGACGGATCCTGTGGTTGTAGTAGTTTCATCTTCTCCTAGAGCCAACTCAAGATTTGGGACCATACCGAGTGACCTTTGTTTGCTGCTGTCATTGCCCAGTGCTCTGGGATTATCGTCTACCATTTCATCATCGTCTTCCTTTCCATCATTCAAATCCAAAGGGAACACGATCCTTTCAGCTGCATCTGGAGTCTTCTTGATCATAGTTTCCTCCTCACGGGGATGGGGACCAGGTGTATCCCTCCTGAATATGTTACATTTGGTTTCTACTCCTGTGCCTGTCTTCAGCTTTTTATTCGCTGGTCCTTCACACAACCCTACACCAGTCAGATCATCCATGTTCACGTTCTGATTCACGCCAGATGAATTTACTCTCCTAGGCCCTGTCAATGTCAATAACAGAAGATTCATGAACACAGCTGTGAATTTGTTTTTTTTTCTGCTAAGTTTTCCTGGCCAAAGAACTGAACCACAGGGCTCATTACAGCCGAAAGCAAATCCTTATTGTTACCTGAAATCTTCTCATCCTTCAACTGTGGGCTAAAACCGATCTCTCCTTCCTCAGTTTCTTCCACCGCTCCACTAACTCCACCGCCCGCTTCACCCTCTTTATCATTCTCCTGTTCACACCCATGAATCCATCAAATATCTGCACTGTTTAGATAAACCTAGTATCTGTCTAAAACGGTTTCTTAACTAAAACAGATGAAGAGCAAGATAAATATATAACTAGAGCAGAATAATAAACGGCATATGTGATTCAGAAAAGAACCTCATAACTAGAGGTGAGATAGAGATCGAGAGACAGATGGTAGGTGTGAATTGGAGGGGTCTAGAAGCACCAACCTTCAAACACGATTGCATTCTGCTCGATGGGCGGTCAATTGAGAACTCTCTGTTGCTTGGATTTTCATGGTAAAAGCCTTCACGTGTAGACAACACTCTCCCCATATTTGGCAAAACATTAGACGCCGAAAGAGGTTTGCTCTTGAGTGGATCAGAACATTTCTCCTTTTTTCCTCGAAATACACCCCAAAGGAAAAAGAACATGTTCCAACCTGCAAAACGCGAAGGATACAGCACCTCTAAGCTATAGACACGTGCATACATAATCAGTGAAATTTCAAACACTTAATACAGAAGTTCAACCCTAAGAGAACAGTGAAACTTTTTTAACAAAACGTATGTTCACGATGTAAAGAGTTCTTACGCTGACAGTTCTGAGGAAGCTGATTCGACGCAAAAATCAAAAGCTCAACACCCTCGAGGCTTCCCTTTAGAGCTAAATCTTTCTGGATCATGTTATCTACCAGGGGCTTGTAATATTTCTCATAACTGTGGGTAATAAGCAACCATCACGTTTTGTCAGGGGATTAGGAAACATGACAACATGAACAACTATATGATATGAAGTCACCTCTCGATGTCCTTGGCAAAGAAGAAAAGAGCCACATGGCCTTCCTTAGCACCTATATCTTGAAACTGCGAAGGCCATGTACGTAGCCTGGGTACTTCATTTAAGGTCACTTTTACTGGAAATTGATTCACCACTTCAGCAACCTTAGGTGATGCTAATGTTGATAGATATGCTTGCATTCCACAATGCATTGCCGATATATTTCTGCTTTTCTGCACCTCCATGTTCCCTCTGATCAAAGGAAATATAATGTTTATCTACAACACAACAAATGCATAAAAGAGATCTTCCTGAAAAGAATGAAAACCATACTGCCAAATGTATTCATGCTCTGGGATGGCTGAGGTTGTCGACAGAACAGATGGGTCAAGCACAGGCAAATCACTCATGACCGGTTCCACAGAAGGTAAATGAACTGCAGGCTCTACAGATTGAGAAGCAGCCATTGCATCAGCACTAGCGAGTGGAAACTGCTTTCTATTTACTGCAATCGTCTGCTTGTCCGTCGGTAAATTTGGATGCCCTCCTTGCAATCCCACAGGAAAATCTCTCATGACCGGCTTTACAGAAGGTAAATGAACTGAAGGCTCTACAGATTGAGGAAGAGCCATTAAATCAGCACCAGCGAGTGTAGACTGTTTTCTATTTACTGCAAAGGCCTGTTTGTCTGTCTGTAAATTTGGATGCCCTCTTTGCAATCCCACAGGCAAATCTCTGATGACCGGCTTTACAGAATGTAAATGAACTGCAGGCTCTGCAGATTGAGGAGCAGCCATTGCATCAGCACCAGCGAGTGTAGACTGTTTTTTATTTACTGCAATCGCCTGCTTGTCTGTCTGTAAATTTGATTGCCCTCCTTGTAATCCCACAGGCCAATCTCTCATGATAGGCACCTTCGAGGGAAGATTTTGAAGAGTCCTATCACAACTAGAATCCACATTAGACACTGACGGCAAATCAGACTGCTCCAATCCACGGTTCTTCCCAAAGCTAGGTTTTTTCCGGAGAGCAGCATCAACCGCTGCTCGCAACCTATTGCCCTTATTAATATCCTCCTTAGTGTTTCGCGTGGTAGAGAGATTGCTTCCAGAGGCACATGAAGTCTCAGCAGGTTCTGCCGCCAGACCTTTTTGAGATGGTAGGTCTTTCGAAACAGCAGAAGTGTCAGACCTTTGGCGACTACCAACATCCCCAACTGCATATGTGAGAAACAAATCCCAAGGTGTCAATCATGATATCTATAAATGCAGAGAATCGTTCACTTGCAGAACAAAAAGCATATAACAGTAATTGTACCAGAAGCAACTATATCTTCCAGGCGGTTTCGACTTAGATGTCTGGCTTTCTTTGCCAAGCTACCTTCTTTAACATCAGACTGCAAACTCTTCAAATCACGTGCACTATTTGCATAGGAACTGGAC